>NW_020290651.1:190293-255747 GCF_003184585.1 Aspergillus saccharolyticus JOP 1030-1 | reverse complement strand
TGGCAGGGCCGTTGGCAGGGCCGTTGGCAGGGCCGTTGGCAGGGCCGTTGGCAGGGCCGTTGGCAGGGCTGTTGCAGGGCTATTCCTCGCAGGCTTGCTCGCAGGGCCGTTGGCAGGGCTGTTGGCAAGGCTATTCCTCGCAAGCTTACTCGCAGGGCTGTTAGCAGGGCTATTAGTAGAGCTTTCCTCGCAGGTTTGCTCGCAGGGCTGTTAGCAAGGCTATTCCTCGCAGGCTTGCTCACAGGGCTATTCCTCGCAGGCTTACTCGCAGGGCCGTTGGCAGGGCTGTTAGCAGGGCTATTCCTCGCAGGCTTGCTCGCAGGGCTATTCGCAGGGCTATTCGCAGGGCTATTCGCAGGGCTATTCACAAGCTATTTGCAGGACCGTTCGCAGGGCTGTTAATAGGATGGTTGGCAGGGTGGTTGGCAGGGTGGTTGGCAGGGTGGTTGGCAGGGTGGTTGGCATGGTGGTTGGTAGGATAATTAGTAGAGTAGTTTATAGAATAGTTTATATATAAGTAGAGTATATGATTTAGGACTAAAAGTAGAATAGCTATGCTTATAGTATATATAGATAATTATAGGAGAAAAGTAGATCTATCTACTCTATAAAAAGAAGTTATAAATTAGATAAAAATTCAGTAAAATTCAGAAAATAATTATTAGAACTTGGTCTTATTTTTTCTATATAGAGATATATTTTAATTAAAGTATATTTTTCTTTTAAAGAAAAAGAATAAACTATTAGTATAGTATTTAATTCTAAAAAAAAAACATATTTTTTTAGAATAACTTTCCTAAACCAGGATAGAAAATTCTAAAAATAGATCTAAAAATCTAATAAATAGTTAGATTTTTAAGTTATTAAAAAGTTTCGAAAAATATTAAGAATTAATTAAGTTATTAATTTTTAAACTTCAAATGCCAAAAATTGATATTTTCGTATGGTATATAATATAAAGATTAGAATATTAATATAATAATATAGTTAGAAAAGTAAAATCATAGTAAAATCTTAAAAAATAAATAAAGATAGAATATAGAAAATATAATTAGGAATCTTGAGATATATAGATAATAAAATAGTTAGTAGATTCCCCAGTAATAATAGATATATATTTTAAAAGATGTTATAGACAACTAATTCTATAGTAGTAAAACATACTGGATTATCATAAAGCAAGACAAACTATTATATATTATAGATTAAGTCATTGTAACTAAAATGATTTTATCGAGATATTTCTGAAAGGAAGAATCTCAGAAAGGTGAGACAACCGAGAGATATCCACCCAAAGGCGGAAACATACGGCAGTATATCGACCATCGCAAAATCCACCACAATATACTTAGAGTAGAATAGAACTATCTATATAATCCTGGAAGAGATAAACATAACTCTTATAGTATCTAATACTTTAATATATAGGTTTAGATAATATTTGGAATATAGACTATGTAAATAATAGTCTATATTAGAAGATTATGATTAAATAGTAAAATAATATAATCAGTAATAATATAGATATGTATAGGGATTAGAATGTTAAGAATATTTGTAAGATAATAAATATTAAAAGATAGAAGAAGATTGAATATGGAGAATATAATTAGAAATCTCAAGATATATAGATAGTAAGGTAGTCGGTAGATTTCCTAGTAATAATAAATAAACATCTTAAAAGATATTATAGATAACCAATTCTATATTGGTGAAAGATACTGAATTACTATAAAATAAGGTATACTACTATATATTATGGTTTAATGATAAGGACTCAAGATGATCCATTATGATGATGTTGTTGATGATGAGATGGAAGATGGAAGTTGACCCCGTCGAAAGGATGCCCGAAGGCAGAAACTAAAGGCAGAATGCCGGCAAGGTCGAAACCACCACAAAGATAAATGCATAACTCGAAGCTAGTCCCAGAGCGACCATTCCACGTCCAGAAAGGGGCTGAGCCTGCTGAGATAATCCGGGTAGATCAACACGGTTCAAAGAAAGGCGGTAAGGTAGGTAAGAAGAAAGGCAGAATTCCGGACCACGGTGAGTTTTTAGCGGACCACGCTGCTGGCACCCATACTCACTCCATCCATCATAGTTACGAAGTCGCATTTGCACAATCATTCTAGTCCCATATTTTTGTTCATCCAGCAAACTCACCAAAAACACAGCAGCGAGCATGGACTGGGATCGCAATAGGAGGTTCGGTGGATTTATTTATCACATTCATCTATCAAGGCTGATGATGTTCTTAGGTTTGATGAACACCGCGGCGGCGAGAGCTATCGGCCTGCTGGCTCTAGAGGTTACAGTCGACGCAGTAGGTCGCCTCCTCGAGTCCGCTCTCCACGTTTCGTCGCAGATACATGGGTTCCCAGTAATCGCACATATGGACGTGCCCGTAGTCGGTCACCCGTTCCTACTAGGCGTCGTTCTTCACGGAGCCCTCCCTCATTCACTCGAGATATTGTAATGGGTCCTTATTTGCAGTCATCAAATCCACCAAGGCGCTTTTCACCCAGGCGGGAAGGCAGGAATCGCTCACCTCATCAGCCACTTTGGCGATCAAGATCTCCATATTCTGATAGCTCTCATCGGGAGATGACATGGAGCCGAGGCGCACTGAAAAGACTACGAGAAGCGTCGCCTCCCGGTCAAGACTTCAGACAGCCTCGTAGAGAACGTCCTCCTTTGCCTGCAGACAAGTATGCAAAATTTGAGCCCTCTGCTCGGGAAACCAATGGTCGCATGCCTCTACTGCACCGATCACGAAGCCCCTTACACCCAATACGCAGAGATCGAGCTTCAGACATTAGTGTATCTCAGAAGCGGCCATCGTCTGCCAAAGGTGATCTTTCTCCAGTACGAACGCATGCTTCTGGCTCAATACCAGACTCAAGGCCGTCATCTCCAGCTAACGAGAGACCCAACACCTTACCTCACCAAATCCGAGATCGGTCTCCATTGCATCGTGTACCTGCCCGATGCCAGCCTAGACATCTAGACTTTTCAAACCGTCGCGACGGCCGGTCAGGCTTGTCATCAGATAAGCTCAATCTCGATGAAGCCAGGTCAAGATTGCCAGACCCGGACCAAGCTGGCACCAATCCAGGGAACGCAAATAAAGATAAAACTGACCGACGTCCGTCCTCCGATGCTCAATTTGCTGAAAAATCGCACATCACCTCCTTTCACCCAGGTAATGTTCCAACGCAGCCGAAGGCTTACAGTACCTTGCAAACCCAAGTGCCACCATCAGGCCCATCACACGGCCTCAAGGCATTGCCTCAGCAGATTCGCGGTTCGAACATGTCTTTACTATCCGCTCCAACTCGGCCGCGTGGTGCTACCAGCTTCAAGGATAATTCTTGGATAGCATCGTCAATGCGCCGTGGGGGTGTGTCTATCGGGCTTCATGGACATCCCCCAACCGGGCCCCGTAATAGTATCACTCCTACAACACCAACCATGGATGGCAGTCGGAACGCGTCCGGCAGACAGAATAGTGTTACTGGGAATAACCAACTACGCCCACAGAATGGTCCCAATCACTTAATGGGGCTACGAGCGATCATTCCTGGAGGCAAGCCTTTTACCTCCGGCCTCAGTGTCTCTCTTGAAAAACGACTCTCTCAGTTAGAATCGGACAAAGATAGGCTTGTCGAACAGGCAAGTGATAATCAAAGATTAAATCGTCTCAGTGCTCGCGACTGGGGCAGGCTAGACAGGGAAAGCTCCATTTGCGCCCTGAAGAGCGAATTGGCAGACGGACACCTACAACGAATTAGTGATAACGAAAGTATGCACCTTGGCACGACATTCTGAGGTGGGTTATTCGAGGCTCTATTTTCGTCATCTGTGACTATGGTCTATTGTTAGAGGGTCATTGCCTTAGATGCACTGTAGCTTGCAGTTTTCTCGGCTGAATTCCTGCCTATCACTGTGACCGCTCTTGAACATGTCTCGTTTCACAATCCAATATCTCATGGTTCCACCCTCTATTGATTCTGAAAATATTATTATTAACGAATTTAATTGTAAGGACTCTTTATTATTTATAATATATAGTAGTATATCTAGTTGATCTGGAATCTAATATACATTACTAAGATCTATACTAGTTAAATTGTTATATTCTTAATTCTCTATATTATCTTCTATCTTATTATTTATTAGATTATTTATATCAACTTTCTAGTATTTCTATCTACTAATAATAAGTCTTTTATATTCTAGTATTTTATCTACTACTTCTATCTTTTTTATTATTATTATAGCTTATTTATTATTCTGAATTCTTCTTTTAGTTTACTCATTAATCATCTAATCTATATACTATCTTACGTTTATTAGATTACTATTATATCTTATATAAATACTATCTATTCTCTAGATTCTAGACTATTCAATTATTACTTTATTCTTAAATTTCTATTTTATGTTTTATTATACTTAAATATTTTTATCCTAATTACTTTATAATAATCCTAATATCTATATATTAGAACTAGAATATTAAGTTATTTAATTCTATATATATTAAGAAAATTCTCTATATCTATATTTAGATACTAATATTAATACTTTAAAAAGCTTATTATCTTATTTCTATATGTTATATCCTTAAAAGATATAATTATATTTCTAGATATAGAATATTAATAAAAGTATCTATTATAAAGATATATATTTTTTTTGTATCTATTAATTCTATTACTACTTGTATAGTATATTATAAATAATTAAGTATTTTATATTGCTAGTATCTACTATTACTCTATATCAAGTCTATTCATCTACTTACTTATATCTAATTATAGTTATCTATTTAAAATTATTATCTAAGAGTATATTTTATATTTCTATATCTAAACATTGATCTATACTAACTATTATTTCTATTAATTCTTCTAGTACTTCTATTACTTCTATATTAAGTAGAATTACTAGATCTCCTATGCTAGAAGATATTTAGATTATTTATTAGAATAAGTTATTTGTAATTTTATCATTTCTATATCATAAATATCTTAATAACATATATTAATTAGTATTAATTCTTAAGAATTATATTATCATTTTTATTTTTTAGTCTAGATATTTGGTATATCTATATTTATCTATTGTCTTTTATTACTTTATTATTAGATATCTTTCTAAATCTTAGTAAATTATAGTTATTATTATTTAAATATAGACTATGATCTAAAGATATTGATATCTATTATTATATCTGTTTTCTCTATATCTAGCTTATTATAAGATATTAAGCTTATAAATATAAATATTTTATAATATATCTCAGAATATCTTTATATTACTAGATCTTTTATTATAAAGTATAAGAAGTCTTATTATATCAATACTTCTAATATATTAGTTTATAAAGTATCCAACTTAGATTATAATAGTAATACTTTTGATATTAAAAGAAGTAATACTAGTAGTAGTTATTCTAGTTCGATTCTAGAGAATATTATAGATATTCTAGATACTTCTAGTAATGATAATAATATTTCTATAGATAATAGAATTAATTCAGCTCCTATAATATTAGAAAGAATACTTACTACTATTCTTAATTATCTTAATAAGATTAATTCTTCTATAGATAAGATATTTAAAAGATAAAAGAAGAGAGAAAGAAAAAAGATTATTTTATTCTAGAAGAATTAAGAGTAATTCTTTGAATCTTAATTCTAATCAAAATAGTTTATTACATTACTTATTTTATTCTTATTTAGATTATATACTATCTATATATTCTAATTAAGCTTTCTTATATTACTTTAAATATCTCTTTAAGTATTATTCTATTTATTCTACTTAAAATACCAGTATATTTAAGATAATCTATATTAAGAATCATAAATCAGAGAAGATTAAATTTTGTATTCTAATGTAAATTATAAGAAAGCTATAGAATAGCGAAGAAAAAAGATATACTATAAGAATATAAATATATTTATCAATAGAATAAAGAGTATAATCTAGTCCCAAGAAGAATCTATGGTTAAATCTAATCTATAAGTATATATATAATACTATCTTATAGTAATATATATCTAGTTTTACTAACTATAATAAATATCTTATAGTCTAACTGTTTTTCAAGATAATTGATTTACTAGGTTTAAGAATTATTTTTAATCTAATATATATACTATTATATCTAAGCTAAGTATATTATTCTATAATATACTCAATATTTAAGTAAAATATTATATGGAATAATTTGTATAAGAGACTATTTAATATTTCTATACTATATATATAAGTAATCTCTTTGATTTATTAATATATATATAGAACTATCTAGACTCTTATCTTCATATATAACTAATTTATTTAACTTAGTATACTATAATAGATAAAGACCTTAATTAACTAGATAAGGAGTAATATAATTAGAAAGTCCTAGTATATACTTTTTAGAATAAAAATAAATATAATGACATATTTTATAATTAAGACTTTATAATAATTAAAATTCTTATAATTAGGAATAAGAATAAGAATATTATAATACCTAGAAAATTTATAAATAATTTTACAACTAATAAAAGATATAACTTTAGAAAAATATAGAAATTCTAGAACTATATTCAGAATTAATAAAACTAGAGATAATATTATCTATAATAGAACTAGTTAAACTTGTAGAACTAGTAGTAGTAGTCTAGATCTTATATCTTATAAAGAGTCTATTCTAGTATATTATCTATTAGACTATAATAAATCTATCTTAAGATAATTAACTATAAGATAACTAATAATTATAGAATTATAATAAGTAAAGTAATAACTAAAGAGAAAGACAATAGTAATTTTATAATACTATACTATAATTCTACTAAAGATAGAATAATATCTAATGGTAAGATTACTTTATGGATATATATATTATCAATATTAATATTATTAATCCATTCTTATCTACACAAAAGATATAATATTTAAGAGAAATATTCTTAAAATACTTAGTATACTATAAATTTCTATATTAACTATTCTTCTAATATTAAGAAATATAAGTATAATTAGCTAGATAATAAGAAATACTATAACAATTATAATAACTATAATAATAAATATATAAATAATATATATATTGTATATACTAATAATAATAATATTTTATCTAACTCTTTATAGATTACTAAGAATAAATTTTCTATTTAGTATTATAACTACTATATATTCTTTCTATCTAAGAATTATTTATATATCTCATAATCGATAAAAGTAGACTATTTACATTAGTTTCTAAGAAGTATCTATTAGTAGTTACTATATTTAATATTATTAAATTTAAATATAACTAAATTAAAGCTATAGACTAGTTATTATATATATAATATACTATATCTACTATAGTCAATCTTAATACAATTAAGAAATATATATTTATCTATCTTAATACTAGGTATTCAACTACTATTATAAATATAGATCCGACTAGATTATTAGATATAGCACATATTATATTATAGTATTTTTTAATATCTCTAATATTTCTAAAAAATATTGAATAATAGAGTATACTATATTTAAGATATATATTTAAGATAACTATATAAAGATTTTCTAGTATACTTATATAGTTATCTATTATATACCACTATAATTATTAGAATCTATATAACTAAGAGTCTCTATCTAAATCTATTAATAGATATAAAGACCATATAATAAGAAGAAATTATTCTAGATTATGAATAAAAAACTATATTTATTTATATTTATTATAATTTTAGCTTTTCTATTTAAACTTAAGTTAAATCTAATTATATTAATATCTCTATATATATAAAGTATAATATTATATTATCTTCCTATTTCTATATTTTAGTATCTATTTATATTAATATAAATCTTACTAATATTAATTATATCTTTTTATCTAAAGATAATACTAGTATATCTATTTATACATAGATAATCAATATTTCTTTCTTATTTATTAAAGTAGTTAATAAAATATTTACTTTAATTATAATTAATTACTATATTTAAGAAGTCTTAGTATATACTACTAATCTATCTTCTAAGAGTAAGAGTATATCTAAGATAGATATATCTAAGTATCTATTCTAGCTAATTTATATATATATTTCTAATATAAAGATTGATATACTTGAACTATTTTATAGAATAACTATCTATAGAGATAATTATACTACTTATTATCTTAAATCTATTTTTATATCTTATAACATTTAAACAAAATCTAATATCTCTAATAGTGGTATAGCTAATATTCCTAAAGATATATAAATATAGATATCTCTTAAAAAGATTAAAAAACACATATTTTGAATTTATATATATAAAGTTTGTGAAGAAGATTAAAAGGTAATAGATACTATATTTAATTCTCTCTATACTACTAGGAAGATGGTATTATATATTAAAATATATATATCTTTATTTTATTTAGTATTTATTATTTAATATATAATTCGTAGTTAGATAAAAGATTAAGTGGTAGTTAATCTATATAGTATTAATAAGAAAACTAAATTAGATTAATATTCTATTTCTCTTTAGAAAAAGATTCTTAAAATACTTCTTAGTAAATATTTTATTACTATTATTAATATTATTTTTAATTTTGATTCATAATAAAATACTTATAAGTATTAAGTTTATCTAGTAATAGTTATTTATTATAAATAAGAATTCTTCTATATATATATTATAGATTTTATTAATTTAGTCTTCTATGTCTAGTATTAAATAAATCTAAATCTAACTAAATTTTATAGATTTTATTATATATATATTAAAGATATTATTAATATATCTATTACTTTAAAACAGTATTTTAGGTATCTTATTATGCTTAGTTCTTTAGAATAATAAAATCTAAAACTAGAATTAATTAAAGCTTTTATTGATTTTCGAATTATAATACTTTTAGAATAAAGAGTTGGTACTCTCAATCAAGGTACTCTAGATAAAAAGCTGTAACTATTAAAAGATTATTATTCTTTAAAACTCTTACTAAATAAGACTACTTTTTTAGATTAATAAATTAGCTTTATTATTATATCTCTTAATATTTCTAGAAGATATTTATTTTATAAGAGTAATACATACTACTTCTAAAGAATTATTCTAATAGAAGAAAATTAAGTATTTATAATACTATGGTATAAATCTACTGATTCTAATAAGTTCATATGTTAAAATTTTGAAAAATAGCTATATATTAACCTTAATATATATTACAATATTTGTAGAGTTATAGTCTACTATATCAATGAAGATAAATCTAGATATAAGAATCTGATTAAGTTATCTATAAGAATAAAAAACCGCGCCAGCTACACCAAACAGCACGCCACCATTGAATTATCAATTAGGAAGAGTAGAAGATTATATATAAATCTATTCTCTATTGATCTATTGCTTTTTAATAGGGTTTCCAACTCTTATAATTGTATAGCAGCTTAATATTATCTAAAACACCCTCTAGAAAGCCAATATGGCCTTAAATCAGAGCTAACTACTATTATCTGAATTTATATATATATAATAGCTATCAATAATACTCTTAAGTAACTTAAAGAAGAATAGAAAAAGATAAATAATAATCTACTAAAGTTAGTCTTTCTTCTACTAATTAAAAATCTTATTAATTTTACTAGTTGGATTATAGAGATACTCTTAGTAGATATTATCTATAAAGATTTGTAAGAGATTAAAAGTATTTTTTAAATATAAATAAATTAATAGTTATAAATTACTAAAACTATAAATATTCTTAGTAGTAAGTCTACAGCTACTAGTTCTATAAGAATACTAAAAATATACTTATATATTAATATTATCTATATAATTACTACTGCTATCTCTAGATTATATATAAGTAACTAGCTTACTAAAATTTAAATTAATATAATTAATACTATAGACAAGTTAATTAGCTTAAGTAGTCTACTAGTATAGCTAGTACTTACTAAGAATCTTATTATTTATATATATAAGACTATAGACTCTATAATTAATCTATTATAATATAGTAATAGAATTCTAATAGACTATATTAATAAAAGTATTATTAATATAAAGAATAAGATAATTATCTAACGTAATCCACAACCGAGCTGGCCGCACAAGCGAGCCGGCTTCCGCGCCCAGCAAAATATACTTCTATAAAAAGATGAAGCTATTATAGTCCTCTATATTAATAAATAATATATTTAATTCGTGTTTTGACATATTAGATATCTTGTTCTTTTATATTCAACTATACTATACTTACTACAGTAAGGTAGTATCTGGTAGCAAGATTATTCTTCACTTATAGTTAATTCTATAGGCTAACTTCTACTAGTCTAATTAGTCTTACTAGTCTAATTAAATATATTTCTCACCTCTTTAATAGTAAGGCTGTTAAGATTAGCTATTTAATAATAAGATCTCTTCTTCTTATTATTCTATCTTTCTAATCTAGTTTGCAGATTATTAACTTTCTGCTTAAGTAAAGTAGTTCAGTTAAAGATAATTTTATATCTTTTAATAATATAAGATAATACTATTTTTATCAATAATAATAGACTAATTATATATTTACAGAGAAGTCTTTTAATTATACTTTTATATCTCTTTAATTATCTTATATTCTTAGGTGTTTTTAGTACTATTAATATAGTAGAGATACTATTAGTTAGAGTAGACTTATAGAACTATATAATTAGTTTACTAAGAATCTTATTTAGCTAGAATAGAACTAATTCTAAAGCTCTAAAGATATTATATAGAGTTAATTCTTTAAAGATAAGAGAATATGCTTCTAGATATATATCTAAGAAATTAATCTTATCTATATAGTAAATATTCTAGTAGATTAGCTGTTCTACTAAGCTATTATATAGTTATTTTAACAGTATAAAGTAAGTAATATTAAGTAGTTGACAATGATATAAAGAATATAGAGATATATAGATAGAAATAATACTACTTTAGTTATATATATTATTAAATTCTAGAGTTAGATAAGAGTTATATCTATTAAGAATTAAGAGAATATATTATTTAATTTAATAATTCTTTATAGAAGAAATAAAGTATTCTTAAAGTTAATATAAACTAAACTTATTAGAAGTCTAACTATTTAGTAATAAGTTAATATACTAGTCAGCTGAAATAAGGCCTTAGAACTATATCTTAATATAGACTTTACTCTTAAAAATTAAGTATAGTCTTAATACTATATATACTAATAGTATTAATATACTTAATTAAGATTACTTAGTTTTAATTTCCTAACTAAATAAGAGATAGCTTATCTATATAATCAAATCTTATAATTATATAGACTATAGCTACTATTCTTATTATAAAGTTAGTTTTATTAAAATTCTAGATATCTTTATTAAAAATACTATATTTTTTTATAGCTTTAAATAAATTAAACTACTTATTTAAGAACTTAGAATCTTTATATTTAGTATACTAAATATTATATCTTTAAGAGAAATAACTTTTTAAAGCTAATATATACTTAATAAAGTTATTTACCCAGTTCTTACTTACTAAGACTATAGAATCTGAGTTATATTTTTAAAGAAGAATAGTAGCTATATTCTGAATATATAACAGCTAAAAGAATACTTAGAAAAGAAAAGAAGATTAGAGTGGCTAACGGCCAGGTCAGGTCAGGTTAATTGGAAATTTTATACCTGACCGCCAGGTTAAAATCAGGTTAAGGAAATCTTTATGCCTAACTATAGTATAGTTAAAAAACTTGATAATTATTAGATTCTATATTATAAACCTAAATCTATATAAAGCAAGATAGATAACTATTATTATATTCTAGTAGTATATATAAGTAGATTAATTCTTTCTATAATATTTACTAAAATATTTCTACTAGTAATATATCTATTGATTTAATAATTTATGGGTATAAAGACTACTATACTATTATAATAATAAATTTTTAATATAAAATAATAGCTGTTAGAATGTTATGGTTCAATGGTGATAATTCAGAATTCATTTTGATGATGTGGTTGATGATGACGGAAAATAGAAGACGGAAGACGACTCTATTGAAATAATGCCCGAAGACGGATATAGAAGACAGAATTCGGCATAACCAAAACCACTACAGATGCCCGTGTTTTAAGACAGGCATCGTCGCTGTCTAAATATATAATAATAATAGTAGATATCTTAAGATATATTAAAATAATCTAGAAAGAGCTAATATACTCTTTATATTTATAAATTAATTTATTAGTAGTGATATTATTATCTCTAACTACTTATTATATTTAGATCTACTAATTAATAAATCAAATAATACATTACTAGTATATAATATTAGTCATAAAGTACTACATACTTATTAAGAATTATAGTAACTTTCTATTAGTCTAACTAGTCTAGAAAGTAATTATCTATAATATAAGTTAGAAGAATATTAACTATAAGAATCTTTATATAAAATAAAAATAGATTTAAGTTATAAAACTAAGATTATAGAATAAATCTTCTATATATCTAGTAGCTCTAATTGTTATATATACTTTCTAACTACTTTAAGAATCTTAAATAGTCTAATATACTACTAGATTAGCTTAATCTTGATATCTTTAATAGCTGGGATAATATATCTCTAATGTAAATATAGATATATATAGTTGTTAGATATAAATAGTATAGATTAGCACTTTATATTATATATCTTTTTTATTCTTATAGCTATAAACTTAAGGACTTCTTTAGTATTAAATTAGAATCTAAAATCCTAATTAGTATAGATATTAATATATCTAGCTGTCTTATATAGTTAACTAGAGTATCTTCTAGTCTAAGTATTCTTCTTATCTTTTATAGAAATAATAACTTCAATCCTTAGATAAGATAGATAGTTTAGCAACAGCTTAATTAGATAGATCAGTATGATCGTCAAGTATATATTAGCCTGATCGTCTTTAGATGGATTAAAGAACTGGTTGTTATGATGTTCAGATAGATGTATATATACATAGTTTAGGATATCTTTGATTAAGTACTAGAGCTAATAAAGATTTATACTAAATATAAGATAATAAGATATTTAGTAGTAGTACTACAAGATCTATTGATAATAGATATAATAGATATAATAGCTTTAAGCCAGAACTTCTACTAGATAGTTATATATCTTATTATTATCTTAATAGTCTAGATTATATACTCTAATTGATTATCTATTTATAGATATATACTAGTAGAATAGAATTTATAAATATTAAGATATAAGAATATATCTTTCTAGAAGAATGATATAAATCAAGTATCTTAATCAGAAATGATAATAATAGAAACTTTCTAATTATAATTTTAGAGATATTATATAACAGATACTTTTTAATTATTTACTTCTATCTTTAAATATTCTAAAATTATTCTAATCTCTTTAATAAACTTATTAACTATTATAAGTATCTTATAATACTATCCTTAGTAGAAAGAGTAGTAATAAAGTCTATTATTATAGTATAAAAAGATTTAGATATATAAATAATCAATTATAAAACACTATATAGTTTATACTTCTATATATAGTTCTTATTATATTATAGATATTAGTAGATATAGTTATAGAAAGGTTTAGTAGCTTTATAGATAATAAGTCTATAAGGTTCTTCTAAATATTTCTAAAAGTCTTAATAATAATATTTATTATAGATAATATAGAAAATTTCTAGAATAAGAAAATATAGAAGATAGATCTAGGATTTATTATATTTAGATATTTTGCTATTATTATTCTTAATAGTAATATATTTAATTATATATAGTAATCTATCTTTTATAAAATATAAAATATTAGTATTTAGATTAGACAGTAGAATATTAATAATCTTAGATACTCTAGTAATCATCTTATAGTCTTGATATATCTAACTTTTAAATTATTTATCAGCTTGAATAGTATATACAGAGTATTTATAGTTAGAGAAGAATATGTTAATTAGAATGTCCTTAGGATTATAACTAGATAGAGATATATATTAAATATCGTTTCTAGATAGAGATTAAGATATTCTACTATAACTATATTAAATATTATCTAGTTTAAAAGAGTAACTATACTAGAATAATTAGTATAGATAATAGTAAATAGCTTAGTGGTTTAAATTATATATCTAAACTTTCTAAGTATCTAAAAAAAATAGAATATTTTTAACTTAGTAGACTAGTAGTTCTTCTTAGCTAGAATTAAGATATAACTTAAAAATAGAATAGAATAAATATATACTCTAGAAGATAGCTTAGCAAGCTCTTTATATATATAGCTATTTTTGATAAAGTAGAATATTATAGTCTATCTATTTCTTTATATATCTAGATCAAGATATACTTACCTAGTAGATATAAAATAAACTAGTTTATAAATATTACTAAAATTATTTTATAAGATATAAAATACTTAAAGTTTATCTTTAGTAGACTTAAGAATTAGAGTTTTGTTTATATAATATTAATAGAATTAGTCTATCTATTTATATATATAAATGAGAATATCTTTAGTATTAACTAGATATAAAGTAATTAAGTCTTGTAATTGTATAACAGTTATATCTTATTTATATATCAATAAATATAATATCCTAGCTAACTAGTTATTCTAAGATAGTACTTAAATTAAGTAAGATTTACTAGAAAGATTAATTTCTTAATAATGATAACTCTATTCTTAGAAGATAAATTAAGAATATCAACTTACTATTTAAGAAGTATAACTAGAAAAAAACTAATATATATCTTTCTTAACTTGAGTTTAATCTTTAGATATTATAGAGATTAGAAGATAAAAGATAGATATTCTATATATTTCTTAAATATAAACCAGTAATAATAATATTATATATATATATATAGGTAAGAGTATAAAACTCTCTAAAATATAAATTTATCTATCTTCAGATAAAAGAAATACCATTAATAAATCCTATTGAAATAATATAGAATATCTTTTAATCTCTATATATTATAACTACTAAATACTTTTAATAATCTAAGAAAACTAACTATTAATAGAAGAAGTAAATAGTAATAATAATAATAATATATTAGTATTCTTAAACTATATAAAGTATATCTTCTTATATTGAAACTAGATATAAATCTACTTTAGTATTATAGTTAGTAGTCTAAAGATCAATAATAAAGTAATCTTTAGCTTTACTTTTTAAGTATTTATAAATAATAAAGATAGAATAAGTAGTAGATATATAATTTTTAGTAAATAATATCTTATCTACTTTATAAAGTAGAGTAAATATAGTATCTATTATAAGTATAGTTATACTTAGAAAGTTAATAGATATATAATTTTTATATAGCTATTCTATTTTACTACTCTTTCTTTATAGAGATTCTTATCTATTTATTCTTAGAAATATCAACTATACCAATGTTAAAACTATTTAGGAAAGTCTAGATATTCTAGAATATAACTAATCTACTTAGTAGTTTCTTACATCTAGTCTTATAGCTAATAATACTATTTAGAAGTATAATACAATACATAGTCAAAAGTCTTGGGACACCCGCCTTCCGCATCAAAATATGCCTCCCTTCAAAACTCAATTATTCCACCATTTCTTTCTATATACAAAAGCTCTTTGGAGTTGAGGTTCTACAGCCTCAGTACTTTGTATAATAGCCCTTAGCTTTACGAACAGCTGTAATATACCGTAGCATTGACAGAATAAGATTATCCAATACTATTTATAGTATATTATTCTAATACTCATATAAAGCTTTATTAAAGATCTTTCTATTCTCTTCTTTATATCTATCAAGCCAAAGGCTTAGATAATACTTATAAAGAGCTTCTTTTAAGAACATCTAGATACACTTAATAAGATTTAAATCAGGCGAATATAGAGGCTAATCTATAATCTAAATTCTATATAATTTAAACTAGTTTTTGACTTTATCTGTATAATAAATTGGCAGATTATCTTATTAAATTATTATTCTAGACGTATAGATTAATTATAGACTATTTTTAAGAGTCTAAATATAAGAAACTTGTATATAACTATTATAAGATATATTTAGATTATATATAAGATATATTTAGATTATATTCTATAACTATAAGCTTTATACAGCTACTAATCTATATTTTAATCTAAACTATTTGATAATATATCTTATTATAGTATTATATATTAACTAATCTATATCTATAGTCTTTACTAATTATTAAAGATATATATCTAGTATCTTTTGAAGTATCTTATTTAACTAAACATTTATCTAAAAAATTGTATTATACTAAGTTGGTTTTTTGATTTATTATCTATAGAATTTATATTATACTTTAGTTTTTTTTTTTAAAATAAGAGTATTCTCTTTTTAGTCTTCTATTTCTATATTTTATAGAGATAAAGAATATATTTAATTATAGACTTAGAAATCTTAATACTTATATCTATATATATTATAGAAACCAAGGCTTTCCAGCTTATTTTTAGTAATTAACAAACTATTAAAAAGATATAATAGTATATAGAATAGCTAAGCTTTTAAAGTCTTCTACTATAAGATAAAGATTTGACTTAGTAGTAATTTTAAAAGTATTTATATATATAATAAATTATTAAATATAATATACTAAATTTTTAAGCTAGTTTAACTAGTAATTACTTTATCTTTAGTCTAAAAAGAATTATAGAGTATATTTCAGATAAAAGTTCATGAGAATAGTCACAATTTATACTAATTTCAGTGCCAAAAGACCTTATATTAATAGTTTAGTGGGTGGTTAAAGTTGTTGATATTTCTGATGCGTCGGGCGCGGAAGCGGAGTGTCCCGAGACTTTTGATTACTTATTGTAGTATTACTCTTATTATATTTGATCTTTAATAGAGATACTTAGTTAATTAGAGATCTAGAACTAGTTTCTAATAGATATTTAGTACTTCTAATTCAAGATAGCTGATCTAAAGATATAGAGATTAGAGATTATACCCTATTTTTAAAAATAGTATACTTATAGAGTTAGTAATTATATGATTAAAATAATCTTATATTTAAAGATAGAGCCTCTATAGCTTCTACAGATATAATAATCTAGTATTAATAATCAGAATTATAAGAAGATAGATATAAATAATAATTATTACTATATAAAGTATATAAAGATAAAAGTTAGAATAAGTAGTTAAGTACATTAATTTAGTAATAGCTTTCTATATCTTATTTATAGTAATATACTTATTATTACTAATTATATCTATCTTACTATAGTAACTCATTATTATAATAGATAAAGATTTATTAAATATTTCAATAAAAGAGAAATCTATATCTACTAGATTACTATATATTAATAGACTAGTATTATTTCTAGAATAGAAGATATAATCTATATTAGAAAGATTAGTAATATATTTAATAAAGAATTTAATATATAAATAAAAAATATAATAATCTATCTAGTAGTATATATAGAAATATTTATTAGATAATTAGAAGTAATAATAATTATAGTAGAAGAATAAATACTCTATAGAACTATATAGTACTAGTCTATCTCTTATAGTTAATAATAATACTCTTATAGTATATTATATCAATTCTAATTAATATATTTATATATAAGTTAAATATAACAAAGATATAAGTATAAAAGTATATAAATACTAGACTATATAAGTATTCTAGATCCTAACTATATAGAATATTAATATTTGAGATAATATATTTCTTTGACTTATAGATAGAACTAATATCTCTAATATTAAGTACTTCTTTAGCTTCGTATATTTTAATACTAGATATAGAGTAAAGTAAGTTAGTATTACTAATACTACTAGAGTATCTAATATCTATATAGTAGAAAGTATATTTACTTATAATATTTAATTCCACTTTAACTATAGCTAATTTAGATAAATATAAGATAGAACTATTTTTATTATTAGAGATCTCTCTACTATAGTAGTTAGATATAATAATTCTACTATCCTTACTTAGATTAGTATATAATCTAATTATTTGATTAGTACTAAGAATATATTATAGATGTTAATATATTTATAGAATTTATTATTTGATTTGAAAGATATATTGTAGTTATAATAAGAAATAAACAAAGATAATAATATAGAAAGACTATTAGTATCTCTAAATTCAGTATTCTTAGTAATATAGTTATAAGTAAGATAGACTTTATACTCTTTATTTTTATAGTTATTATTATAGAAATAATTATTATATTAATAAATATTATACTTATAATATAAGTAGTTATAGAATTGTATATATTATTTCTTATATTTATCTTTATAGTATCAATACTACTTATTTAGATCTTGATTTAGTTCTTCTAGTATTCTTGGATTAGTTATAACTATATAAGTACTATACTATTACTATAGTTATGATAGTTATAATTAATATAATTATAATTATAAATATTTTATTCCTAGTTATTATTTCCAGAGTAATATATATTCTAGTTCTAGTTTTAATGATTCTAAGATTAATAATTTATACCACTATTATATATTTATTAGTCTTGCGGACTCTACTGATATTACTATAAGCTGTATTACTATAATTTATATTACTACTAATCATGCTAATTATATAAGTACTAATCACAGCTTTATTGCCTTATCTACTATGGGCGGGTCTGATATAGATATCCTTAATAATTATTAGTATTACTTTAGTTAAGATATTAATTATTCTAGTAGTTATTCTAGTAGTTAAACTAATAGATATTATAGCTCTTAAAGAATCTATTATTATATTCTTAGAAATTATAGAATTCTCAATTATTATATAGAAATATATTACAATTTTAATAGAAGTAATTATTATACTAAATAGTTACTATTACTAGATCTTTCTATTCTTACTACTAATTATTATATATAGAAATATAGTAATAGTAATTTACTTAATTAGTTTAGTTAGTATAATCTTTAGATAGAGATAAATCTAGTTCTATAGATATAGAAGTTGATTATAAAAATTATCTATTCTTATAGTATAAGCTAGATAAATTATATATTATATAAGTTAACTACTCAGCTTAATATTAATATTAGTAGAACTATATTTTAGTTAATCGAGATAAATTAGAGCTATAAATATATTAGAATAAAAATATTCTCTTAGAGCTTTTATTTATTCTACTTCTAGGTATTTTAGTAATTATACTCTTTTTTAGCTTAGTAAGATTAGATATAAACTAATGTAATATAGTTCTATAGAAATAGATCTATAAGTTAGATTTAACTACTAGTTTATCTTAGTATTTGACTATACTATATATATAATCTAGAAAGATATTTATATTCTTATAGAATATAATATATATGATCTACTTTATACTTTTATTACTTTCTAAATTAGAAAAGAAGAAGAAGCTAATATTCTTAGACTTTATATCTTTAATATAGAAGATTTTCTTATTGAATCTAATGATAGATTATATAGAAGTAATTTAATACCTGTTTACTTAAGCTACTTCATTTACTTAATTGACTCAATTAAGATAGATCTTGTATATTATTATACAATTATCTATTCTTTTTAGTATCTACTATATTCTTACTAGAAGATCTAGTAGAGAAGAATTAGATAAGCTACTAGATCTAACTCTAGTAATAGTACTACTAGATATCTTATTAGTAACTATATACATCTTTTACTATCTTAGTATTTATAGTAGAATAGAATCAACTATAGATTTGTTAGTATTAGTAGATAGAGCAGATATTAAACTCTAATAAATATATAAATAAGAGATAAGAATAATATAGAAAGATTAAATAGATTAGATTAACCCGAATATTTAATATTATTATATACCAATCCTGGAAGTTCGTAGATATCAGAAGAGATACCAGATAGTAATATAGTATATATAGATCCATTTAAAAAGAAGAAAGAAGAACTATATAATATAGAAAAAGATATATAAGATTTATTTATATTCTAGAAACATCTTATAGTACAAGAAGCAGAAGGCTCTAATATAGTAATATTTAGATATAGATATTTAGATATAATAGAATTCTTAGAGACAGAAGCTTATGTATCTAGAATAAGTAATCAAAAGTCTCGGGACACTCCGGTTCCGCGCCTGACGCGTCAGAAATATCAACAACTTCAACCATCTACTAAATCATCAATATGATGTCATTTGGTACTGAAAGTAGTATAATTATAGCTATTCTTATAAACTTTTATCTAAAATATACTCTGTAATTCTTTTTAAACTAGAGATAAAGTAATTACTAATTAAACTAGCTTGAAAATTTAATATATTATATTATATAATTTATTATATATATAAGTACTTTTAAAATTACTATTAAGTAAAATCTTTATCTTATAGTAAAAGATCTTAAAAGTTTAGTTATTTTATATATTATTATATCTTTTAAATAGTTTTAAGAATTTTCAAAGAGAAGAAGACCGTCAAAGTTGCTGGTAGGGACGTTCCTTATTTGATCATGATGAAGTTGTTCAGGAAGATTCATGGGACGGGCGAACGAAAACTAGCCAACAAAAACTAGCCAAGATCCGCCCAAGGCGTTCTCAACGGGGCAGAATCCTCCTCGACATCTCCAACCATTACATATGCCGTTCTTTCATGACAACATCCTTATTGTAAATATATATAAACAGAGATATAAAGCATAGTCTAAGATATACTAGATAATTGTTAATACTAATATCTTTTATATATATTAATCTTTTTATAAGTAGTAACATCTAATATATATACTTACTATCTTTAGATCTATATTCAGACCAGTAGTGTAATGGTTACTGGCGGTGTGAAGGATTCTGCCCTGCTTTTCCACTTTGGGCGGATCTTAGCTAGTTTTCGCCCGTCCCAGGAATCCTTCTAAACAACTTCATAAATAACATAGATTTTCCTTATTTCTTGTCAAGCTAGACCATGATATATAGTAGTATATCCCAGTTTCTAAGTACTATATATATTTCTATAGTTTTATCTAGTAACTTCCAATTAATCTTTTTTATCTCTATCTGTTATATTTATTTATTTATTCTTTTATTATTATTATCAACTATAGATATTCTAGATTAATATTCTGAGTTGATTATATTATAGTTTTATTGATTATTTATCTTTTATCTCTTCTATTTATCTTTTAACGATTATAAAATATTATTAAGCTCTACTCTTATCATATAACTAGTTAGTTATGCTAAGTTCTATATTTACTTTAAATATCTAGATTAATTCTTATATTTATTTTCTGTTATCTATAATCTTATCTATTTAGAATAGCTTTATTAGTTTAGCTTTTCTAAATATTATAATGTTATTATTCTTATATCTTTAAGTAGTATATATTAGTAGTATTATATTATTATTATCTCTTATCTATTCTAAAAGATATTATTCTTATATTACTAGAATTAATATATTAATTTATCTATTTCTATATAAAATTACTAAATATAAGATTAAAGAATTATCTTAATAGTAATACTCTTTTTTATACTTATTATCTTACTTCTATAACTTATTTATCTATATTAATAAGAATCTAAGTATATTCCTAGTCTTAGAATATTGATAAATTGATTCTATATAAGAATATAGCTAATTTTTTTAACTAGATCTTATATCTTAGCAATTGTAAGGGCTAAACCAACCCTTCCAACCTTCATGTATATTTGCAAAGGGAAATCTATACAGTAGGCCTCAGGTATTAGTTATATAATAGCTAAGTAGATTATAATCTTTTATTTAGAGAATAAATAACTTAAAGACTAGATAGATGAGTAATAATATCTTAAGATAATAAATCATCATTTTTAGTCTTATAAAAGTTGTTTATTCATTATCTTAGTTTTTATAGTCTTATTACTTAATATTCTATAAAATAATCTAAAAAATAATAGTTAAATATAGAATATAAAATTAAACTAGAGATAGTCTTCTTAATCTAATTATAAAGAACCATATATTAACTATAAAGAATAAATCTTTTATAATTCAAAAAAAAGGATTAAATTCTAACTTAGAAATTCTATAAATATTTATACTTATTTAAATAGATTATAGAATTATAAGAATGACTAGAATTTAGTGGTATAAAGAAGGATTTATAAAGAATCTTAGATAACTCTAATTCTAGTACTATAAAAATGAAGAGAACTAATATATATATTAATCTATCTATAGATAGGAACTAGTAGAGTATCTATGATTATATAATCTACTATATATTTATTATATATTAGAAATTAATTATAAAGACTAATAACTAGAATAAGAATTAGAAGAAATATATTATAGTAGTCTATTTAGATTATACTCTAAACAATCTACAGAGAAGTAAGATAGCTAAACTTTATTATAAAAGAAGATAATTAGATTTCTAGAATTTATAGAAATCTAACTTAAAGATCTTATGAATCATAGATAAAAAACTTAGTTAAAAACTCTTTAAATAAAATTTTATAAAAAGAATTAGAGTTTATCTATTTAATAGAAATAGAAAGAGATAAAGATTAAGGTAAATTGTAAGATACTAAACCTTAATATGTTATAAATATATTTATTTTAATTTATTCTAGTCTACAATATAGTAAAAGATATATGAGTAGTCTTATATTTTTCATTATAAAAGAAAATCTCATTCTACTTATTATATAACTATATCTAATATCAAATTAATAGTTTAAATAACAAAGAGACTACTTCAAGAAAAGGTCTAAAGAGAACAAATTATATTATAAAATTAAAGATTAATATTCCTATTAGATTAGATTTATAAATTATATTATAATACTACTTCTATTTTAAAGAGATTCTTAGAATCTAACTTAAATGATTAGTTCTTATAAGAATCTAATAAACTATTAAAATTATAAATCCACTTTAGCTAGAAAAGAATAGCTATATTATAAAGTATCTCTTATTTACGAAAATGTTACAATTTAAAAAGTCGATTTCTCAGTCAATTCTTTATCTAACTTTCTAAAAATAGGCTTATCTGATGCAGAGAAATCCTATCTTTTACTCTATATTGATTTCATAGTCCTATCTACCTGAATATACAGATTATAAAGAAAAAAAAGAATAATTATATATATCAGCTTTATAGACTTAATTATGAATATCTTTAAGAAATCTAAAATTCTATAAATAGATTAGATTTTTACTATAATTTAATAATATTTTTAGTCTAAAATATCTATATTTTGATTTTTATAAAGCTTTTAAATATTAATTTTAGTATTTTCTTATATAAATAGTTTACTTTACTTTTACTTGATTTACTAATCTCTAATTAATAATTCTTACTATATAAAAAAGCTCTACTTAATCTTTTTATAGTCTATTACTTCTATTTATATACTTATTTATAGCTTTATCTATTTTTACTTCTATTTTTTATAGTTCTCTAACATTATAGAATTCTATTATAGTCTATATTACTAGAATAGTCAAATTCTTTATAGACTAGTATACTCTATATACACTACTACTATTAGTATCTACTAGATTACTTTTAATATATAGTTCTAGACTGTTCTCTAGAACTATATTTTTTTAAAATATACTTTAATTATTAAGTATTCTTTCTATTCTTCTTCTACTAATCTATAATTAGTTTATCTTAATTCTTAGTTATATCTTCATACTTACTATATAATCTCTTAATCTCTAATTATTTTATCAATAGACTATAAGGAATATCTATTCTTAATCTAATTTCTAAATTTTTTCTAACTATTTAGATACTTATGATAATATAGTTTATTAGCTATCTATTTTTTAAAGAAATAACTCTATTTATTTATATAAAAGATCTTTATAATATTAAGAATAATTATAAGATCTAATATAAGATATACTATATAACTACTATTTCTATTAATAATCTATTAAAAATTATAGAATCTAAAATATATAGATATACTAGATTCCTTTGATATAGCTCTATACTAGTTAGATAAATATATCTATAGTTTATCTATAAATTCTTCTCTAATTATAAAGTATTATATAAAGAATAATTTAATTCTATATATAGTCTATATACTATCTTCTTTTCTTTATAATATTTATCTTTAGTAAAATTCTAAGAGTAATTAATCTATATTAAAAATTTATTATTATAATTGTATAGTAGTTTTTATATCTTCAAATTATTGAAATTAATAAATATATTACTAGTAGAAATATTCTAGTAAAATTATAGAAGAACTAATCTACTTATATAGACTGCTAGAATATAGTAATAGTTATCTAACTTTCTTTGCATAGATTTGGTTCTATAATATAGAATTTAATCATAATATCTATATCTAGTATAATATTGATCTTTTATCTTATATACTAGATTGATTAATTAAGTTACTTAGGAATATTACTCTATATATTCTAATACATTAGTCTACTTAGAAATAGTTATATAAGACTAATCTATATTCCATCTTAATTAATAATATATTAGTACTATAGATTATTCTTATAATAGAGAAATATATAGATTATTAATAGTATAGTCTTTCTATATTATCTAAGAATGCTACTATTATTCTAGATATTAATATTAATTATAGTTATTATGTATTTTGAGATATAATCTTATATTTATATACAACTAGAAAATAGCTATAGCTAGTCTATATTAATTCTTTCTATACTTTCTATTCTACTTTATATTATATTCTTCTTTTTCTCTATAGTAAATTAGACTAGTATTAGCATCTATAGCTTTATAACAATACTCCTCCATATTCTAATAATAATCTAGAATATAAAGATAACTAATTAATAGTTTAAGTATTTTATATATGATATATAATTTTAATATACTATTATAAACTAGATATTTATAGTAGTAGTATTTAATAGATATATATATATTTATTAAATAAGATAAGTTAGAGTAGATAAAATATAATTAGAATAGGTTATAGACTAATTTGTATAGTAGACTAATAAATTTAATAATATATATAGATAATATTGACTTTATAACTAAGAAATTAGACTAGAATAGTTCTACTATTTAGCTATATAGATAGTCTATACTATATATAATAGCTTTTCTATAATACTATAATTATTATATAAGTTTATAGTCTATTATTACTTTATATTACTATAATAGTAAATTTTAACTAGCTACAAATTTGAAATAAACTATCTTATAGTTAATCTACAGATAACTAGTTAAATCTTATTATCTATATTTATAAGTTTAAAAAAGTAGAAACTACTTTATCTAATCAAGAATACTAAGATTTTTAGACTAATACTAGTATAATTCTAAATATTAAAGTATTAGAAATATAATCTATTATATTACTATCTTATTATCTTCTTAATAGACTATAACCAATTCTTGAATCAAGATATTATATATAGATAAGATTATTTTAACTAAGTTATGTAATTTAGAAATAGCTAAAGCTATATATATATATAGAATTTATAATCTCTATAATCTATCATTAATTTCTTAGATATCTTACTTTAGAAAGAATTTAGATACTAGTATAATTTTACATACAAAATATTTTCTAATAATATATTAAAAGACTATATTATTATAAAAGAATAGATATTCTGTCTATTATTATTAGTACTAGTCTAAAACAAGTTTTAAAAAGATAATTTATAGTTAAAAGATTAAAATTAATAATATATAGATTATATTATATAATCTATTTCTTCTTTTATAGCTATATTATTGTATTAATATATAAGTCTACTAGACTATTAAAGTAATTAAGTATATTATTAAGTATATATATAAGAATCTAAACTATACTATATTATATTTCTAGACTAGTAATAAGATAAATTAATATCTGTCAGACTGGCAGATCATCTGACTACCAAAGCCTAGCCCCAATAAGCTTGATTGAGCTATCTATACCATTGTTCCAGCCCAATCAATTTATCCCTGGCTATTTCACCCCTGCATTCTCACCCTGCATTTTGAATATTTCAGTTTCCTATATAGAAAATAAATAAACAAAGAATTTGGCTTAAATAGCCTGCTTTGTTCTATTATTTCCTGAAAACAAGTCGAACCAGTCGAACCAGTTGAACCAATCATGTCTTGAAATCAGTGGCTTGTTTACTTCCTTATTCATTATATCTTTGATTCTTCTGATTTATATTATCTTTTACTTTGACCTTGCTTTGACCTCACTTCCACACTAACTTTGTATGGAAAAGTGAAAGTTAAATGAAAGTCTAATAAATCCTATTAAAAAAGAACTAAAACTCCAACAATATCTTAAAAGTTATTATATTAGTTTAATAAAGATTATTATATATCTTCTCTATTTCTAGTCTCTATTAGTTATAGTACTAGTAGTTTATCTTCTAGAATAGTATATTAAATTATTTTCCAAGAATATAGATATATATTAGATTATAGTATCTGTCTTTCTATAGTATATTAACTTGTCTTCTTTGAATATAATATAGAAATAGTCTAATAAGATTCTAAATATATCTATTAGTAGTATATAGAGATATCTTAATACTTTATCAATAGAAAAAAATATAAAACTATAGTAGTTATAGTAGTAGAACTTTATAATCAATTAAATATATATTACCATAGTTATAATAAAAGAGAATAGTTGTACTTATTATAATTTCTTCTAATTATTAAGATAAACTCTACTAGCTTTAAAATTATCTATACTATTAATAAGATACTTTATTCTATATTCTAGATAATCTATTAGATTCTAGATCTACTTAATAGTAATAAAGAGTGGTATCCAATATCTAGAAGATAATAATCTTTATATCTGTGATTTATCTTATAGTCTCTATTTATAATAGTTCTATTATTTAATTCAGTAGATAAACCTACTAGTACTATGGAATAAATTTAAAATATTTTTTAGATAATCTTATTTATTAGATGTTATAGATATGAAAGTCTTTAACTATTTCTAACTATAAGATTAACTATAGTCTCTTTCTTATAGATAGACTACTTAGAGCTAAAACTATTTATGTACAGATTTTTAGTTTTCTCTTTTAAGTAACTAGTAGAAATAGACTAAGAATATTACTAAATATTAAAAGTTAATTTATTAGCTGGCTAACTATATCTCTTAGACTGAGAATTAAAATATTAAATAAGAAATCTATAATATATTGTCTTTAATACTATTATAATAGCTATTATATAAGATCTACTAGTCTACTACTTTATTTAAGATACTAGTAGTACTAGAAAAATACTTCTATACTATACTATGTATAGTAAGCTATATTTATTAGACAAGAATATTATCTATATATCATTGTCTAGTATAATAGCTTGACTTCTATCTTATAATTATATAATCCATTCTAAGTTCAATATTTTTTCTGAATTAGTAGAGATATCTATCTATTGATTGATTGATTGATTGATTGATTCATACACGCATATGTCAGCCCTATAGGCCGAGTGGCGGCAGGTCCCTGTCCTGCGGCTGGGCTGGCCGTAGGGGTGTTAAAATTATATATAAATAGAATATTCAGCCAGTTGGCCAGTTAGCCGGTTTAGTTGGCCAGTTGGCTAGTCTAGTTGGCTAGTCAGTCTCTAGTTAGCCAGTCGGCTTCTCTTTTTCTGTGAAATTTTAACTCTTATGTAGTCTTTATAGTCTTATATAGATTTCTTTTCTATATAGTAAATTAATAGTGTTGATAGCTATTAGGTATACTTTATTTCTATATTTATCTTATAGGGGTTTTTTCTTCTACCAGCAGCTGCTACAGTTACTAGTTTACTATAAAGTTTAGTATTTAGATTCTTTCTTAGTATTTCTTTACTAGTTGACCCAAAGGCCCCCGGACCTTATAGTCTTGATATAATAAATAAAAGTTAGCTAAATAAAGAAATTAGACTTACTAGCAGGTCTTCTATTATCTTAATCTATTAATTAAGGCAGCCGCGGTGGATGAATTAGTAATTATAGTATTTAGAATAGTATTAATTAGACTATAGAACTGGTCTAGCAACTAGATATATAGTATAAAATAGATTACTTACCGTACCAACTTCTTACTAAAGATATACTAAAAGTTAATAAACTTTCTCTTAGTCTAGAGAATACTCTACTAGAGGAAGTTATATTTTAAATACTTAATAAGAATATATTTAACTAATTAAGATCTCTATTTATAAAAGTATATAGTTAATTTAGCAGTTCTAATAGTACTTAGGTAAGTACCCAGAATAATCTTACTAGTTAATATCTAAATTAGTACTAAGAACTAGATCTGATAGAGACTAGTATATAAGCTAAGAGTCTTCTTATCCTCTACTATATTAGTAAGAATATAATAGATATAGCAGCTATATAGATTACTAGTCTAGTTAATCTTCTATTACTAATTAGCTAACTTCTATAGATACTAATATATAGTAGAAATTAGTAGAGTATTAATAGTTAATCTATAGTCTAAGAAATAGTAATCTTAGTATATTAGTTAGTAAGTTTATTATCTAGTATATTCTTATAGTCTAGAAGCTACTAGAGATATATCTACTAACTAGTAGTCTATATATAGTCTAGCTGATTAATAATTCTTTTAATAAATTTCTAGTCTAATTAGTATCTTAACTCTATATAGATATAGATAATAGCTTAATTATTAATAAGAATAACTACTGACTTAGACTTTAGAGTAGCTATAATTAATCCTATCTAGAGAATAGCTTTTCTATAGATAGAATATTCTAGCTTTTCTTTAATAAGAATTAGAGTTAATTTAATACTAGTAAGCTTAATAGTATATACTAATATATATTATTATAGTTAACTAGCTAGATATAATTCTTATTATAGATTATTATAGTAGCTCTGATACTACTAGAGTAGCTACTACTATTAATATATATAGAAAGAATAATAGAAGATAAAAGAATATATCTCTAGATAGTCTTCTCTCTAAAGTTAGTAATATCTATTAATAGAAGCTCCTACTATAGGAGAACTACTACTAATTTAATAGTCTCTATAGATATTAGTATATCTAGATTAAGCTTAAGATCTTTAGCTAGTTAATATTCTAGCTAATTAAATAATAATATAGCTGGATTGATTTCTAGACTACTAGAATAGTATTTCTTAGGATATATTTAGTAAATAGATAGTAAGACCCTGTAATAGAATAATAATACTATAATTTAGAGATATATATTCTTAGTAGTATATTTTATTAGAATCTATAATAGTAGTATATTAAAATAGACTTTAAGAATAGTCTAGATAATAATATAAAAGATTTTAATTATCTAGTATAGAATCTTATACTAGATACTCTTAAAGTACTTTATAATATTAATAGCTATCTTCTAGAATTCTTGAATATTCTAGATAAACTAGATAGAGTACTTAAAGAGTAGCTATAGGAGTATAATAGTAGTATATATATAGTAGAGATTAGTAGTAGATATATTCTAGATAGAGTCTATAATTAAGAAGAGTACTATAGTAAACTGAATAGCTTTAACTTCTAATTATATAAGATAAGTAGTTTCTACTAGTTTTAGATCTAGAAAAAGTTTAAAATAATAAAGACTCTATATCAGTTTAACTATTATATCTATAATAGTTAAGAACTTGTTTAACTATATAATAAAGAATATTTCTATATATTAAAGACTTCTTATTATATCAATTAAGCTATACTTTAAAGATAAGAATACTAAAATATATTAATATTATTAGTTCTTAGTATATTAATAGAGATCTTATAGATAGATATAATTCTTAAGAACTATATTTCTCTCTATATAGCTAATTATTAAGATATAGTTACTTATAGAAGATAGTTTAAGTAGATTAGTATTATAAAATAAATAAAGAATAGATAAGAGTAGTAAATCTTAAATAATATCTATAATTACTTTTCTTTTCTCTATGATTTTCTTCTATATAATAATAGTAGTTTACTAGTTAATAAAAAGAAAAATAATCTAGTTAATAATTTTAATTAGTATATAATATTTCTATAGATTATAGATAAGATATTAATAGATAATATTATTATAGATATCTCAAGTATCTACTATAAATATACTAGCTATTAGATAGCTAAACTACTATATAGTATAAATCTATTTAAGAATAAGATATAAGATATAATTATAGAATCTTCTCTAATATCTACTAATATAATACTCTAGAAGTAAGTCTAGAATCTCTACTATATAACTTATCTAAGAGATAATAATAGTCTTTAGAATCTTATCTATAATATTAAGTAGTATAATTAGATAGTAGTTCTTAGATATAATATAGTTATTCTTATTTAATTTATAGATAATAATAGTAGTAGAATAGTAGAAGTACTAAGAGTAGTAGTCTATATTAAGATATATATTAAAGATCTTACTTAGATATTCTTTAATAAAAGAAAGATTTACTAGAGAACTAGATTAGATAGTCTATTAGAATTAAAAGTTTTTCTAGATATAATTTACTAAATAACTTAGTAGATCTTCTTTAGAATTACTTAGAATACTTTATAAGACTTAGAATATTTAAAGTCTTTAATATTAGTAAGATCTATAATATTAACTATTAAAATAGAATCTGTTAAAATAGCTTAGCTTTAGTCTTTAATTTCTTAACTAGTTTACTAGTTAATACTTATAGTATAGACATAAATATTAGCTATAGACTTTTTTATATATAGATCTAGTAGACTAATTTCTAGAATCTCTTAATAGAGTACTTTCTATCTTCTATTTTCTCTTAGTAAAGCTAATACTTCTGCTTAGTAGTCTATTAGTAAAGTATATTATAAACTTAGCTATAAACTTTATAGTCTATATAGTAGCTAGATTTAGTCTATTATTTTATTTACTATACTTAGTATTTTAATTTCTTTATTTTCTTAGTATATTTAGATTATATATAGTTTATAATTATTTTTATTAGTATAGTAGCTTTAGTAGTTATAATTAGAGTCTTAATAAGATTCTCTACTACAGTATTAATAGTAATTAGTCTAATTAGTTAATATATAAGTAATTATAACTATAGACTCTTAGTTAAGGCTTTCTAATAGGCTTACTAGTTAGTATTTAGCTAATCCCAGTACTTTACTATGGAGATAGATACAGAGCTGAAATCAAGTATAGTATAGGTTAGTATATAGTTAATACCCAGCTACTAGTTCTTTTATAAAGAATAGTAGCTGAGATACTTACTAAGCTACTATATAGTCTATATAAGATTAATTATAATATAAATATTATCTTTTTTATATATAATTATTTTCTTAAATAGAAGTAGTTCTAAATTCTTATTAATAGTAATATTAAAGTAGCTGAATAGCAGCTATCTTAATAGTATAGTTATATTCTAGTAGATTCTAAAATAGATAATATAAGTTTAAATTACTAAGAACTATATATTTATCTAATTTCTATAATACTATAAATAGTAGATCTAGAATTAGATTCTTTTTTTCTTTATAAAGATCTTTATCTTTAGATTTAGATATAGACTTAGACTTTTAATTTCATAGTAATTACTACTCTTACTAGACTAGTATATGTTATAAATATAAATATAGCCAATATTTAGTATCTATAGTATAAGAGTATAGAGAAACTAAGAGTAATATTAGATTATCTATATTTTTAGATTAATATATCTACTTATAAAGAAGTAGATGTATAGTACTAGATCTATACTAGATATTAGTTTTATAACTAGATAGAAACAGTCTTCTAGAGTTTAGAAGTATATAGTTAACTAACTACTATAGTAGTTTATCTAGAGCTCTTAAATAATAATAAGTTCTATATTCTATATTCTCTTTTTACTAAGAAGATATATTATAATATTATTAGGCTTCTAATAGTTTATCTATATAATTTTAAGCTACTGATAGTATCTATATATTATTATTAGTCTTAGTAGAACTAGTAGTATTAAAAATAAGAATACTAAGCTTATTATTATTATTCTTATCTAGAATAATAAATTAGTTATAATATTAAATATAATAGTAATTTATAGATTTTATAGTACTTAGGATATTCCTAAGACTATATATTAAAACTATTATAGACTTTACTACAGCCTATACTATAGTTTTATCTATAGAGAAGCTTTAGCTATAGATATTAATCTTTATAATTTTCTAGTTATTCTTCTTATAGTATTCCTTTAGCTATTTACTATAGAAGATTTCTATCTTAGTAAAAATCTCTATAGCTAGAACTCTTATAGTCTCTAGCTTTATAGTTAATTTATAGCAGTTCTTACTATAAGTTGTCTTAATCTTAGTTTTTATAGTTAAATAGCTATAAATATACTATAATTAAGCTAGCTTAGAGCTTAACTCTAGAATAATCTTAATCTATTTAATTAAAGTAGTAGTATTACTACTACTAATAGAGAGTTTAATATATAATATAAATATATTTAGCTAGTATTATTAGATAGTCTTAATATATTTCTTTTTCTTAATATAGATATAGTTAAAGATAAAGTACTTTAAGCTATAGTTTATATACTTGGTATATATTTTATTATTCTTAAGTATATAATCTAATAATTTATATAATCTAATATAGTATATATAGATCTTATTTCTTTAGTAGTATTACTTAATATAATTATATTTCTAGTATTTAAAGTATTATAAGAGCTACTAATTATAATTATAATAATTAATATTAAAATATTTATTATTAAGTATAAAGCTTCTATAAAAAAGAGTATTTACTATATTTAGATTATTAAATTTAACTACTAATATAGAGAATTTATTCTTCTTAGTAATAGTCTTCTGTAGTTATATTATATAATATATATAATCTTAGTAGATATTATAGCTAAACAGCTAGTATTAGTAGTCTTAATTCTCTTAATTAAGAATTTCTATAGTTTTATAGAGTCTCTATTACTAATACAGCTAATATCTATACTATATATTATAATTAGATATCTATATCTCTTAAACATTATATTTAGACTAAGTATCTTAATCTAGAGTATTTATATATAAATAAGATATTTAAGATTCTTAAGATTATTAACTATAAGAATTATATTACTACTAAATAGTATAAAATTAGTAAGAATCTTATAGTAAATAATTATCTTATTCTTTATATTAGTAATACTTTTATTAAGATAGTCTACTAGGACTCTATTATTATACTATAGTAGATTAACTACAGAGTCTATAGTCTTATATATATAAATAATAAGATTCTTAATAAGTACTAACTATATTAATAGACTACTTAAGTTAGTTGATTTATCTATAATATTAATTATATTAGCTTAGGTCTTAGTAAGCTAGTTGCTTATATATAATCTAAAGATAATAGTAGTAACTGTATAGTAGATAATATTAATATATAAGTATATCTTTAGTATTTCTATAGAAGTAGCAGCTATAGACCTAATACTAAGAATATTTATAGTTCTTATAATCTATAGCTACTAATTTATTTATATTTAAAGAGTACTTTTAATCTTCTTAAGATCTGTATAGATAGTATCTACTAAGAATATCTCTATAATCTAACTAGTAAAATTAATAAGATTTTTAATTAGTAGAAGAAAAACTAACTTTAATAGACTATTATTTATTTTTTTCTGTTTTTTCTTAAATTACTTAAGAATAATATTAATAGCTATTATATATATATATAAAAATTTTTATAATAGTAGTTAGCTCTAATTTAAGACTATATTAGCTTTTCAGAGGATATTTTAGATAATATTAAGCTATTATATAATTATAAGAATTAGAAACACCGTTGAAAAGCGATAGATTAATAGAGGATAGAGTTATATATAATCTTCCACTCTTCCAAATCGATAATTCAATGGTGGCGTGCTGTTTGGTGTAGCTGGCGCGATAAATTTATATTCTTTATAAACTACTATATATATCTAGATATTGAATTGACTCTCTTTACAAATTTATCTGTAAAAATTAGCAACTAATTATACTCTTCTAGAATATTAGCAGTAGGTCTATGAATAGATAGATATTTTACTAATAGTAGATTAATAATAAAGTCTATTATTATAGTATAAAAAAGAATTACTAGTAAGATAATTAATTTTAAACTATTAAAAGATCTATATATAGATATAGTTTTATAAGTATTACTACTATTATATACGAAGATATTACAATTCAATTAAAAAGTCGATTTCTCAGTTAATTCTTTATATAATTTTCTAAAAATAGACTTGTCTGTTACAGCAAAATTTGGTCTTTTATTCTATATTAAATTTATAGCCCTACTTACCTAAATAGATAAGATATTAAGAAAAAGGACAAAAATTATATATATAAGCTTTATAGACTAATATTTTAAGAAAATTTAAAATTCTATAAATAGATTAGAATTTTTACTATAGTCTAATACTATTTCTAGTCTACAATCTCTATTTTTTGATTTTTCTAGATTTTTTAAATATACATTTTAGTATTTTTTATATAAATAGTTTACTCTACTTTATTTAATTAACTTAGTAATCCTATTCTATTAAAATTTCTATACTTTTAGTTCTAAATTATATAATTCTAATATTCTATCTATATATAAACTATTCTATAAACTACTCTACTGATTATTCTATTAACTATTCTACTAATTATTCTACTAACTATTCTATCAACCACCCTACTAACTATTCTACCAACTATTCTACTAATTATTCTGTAAATAGCCCTGCAAATAGTTCTATAAATAGCTTACAAACAGCCCTTCAAATAGCTTATAAACAGCCCTGCGAATAGCTTGTAAATAGTCCTATAAGCAAGTCTATAAGAAACAGCTCTACTAATAGTTCTATAAGCAAGCCTATAAGAAAGTGTATAAGAAATAGTTCTATAAACAGCTCTATAAATAGCTTATAAATAGTTCTACAAATAGCTTATAAATAGTTTTATAAATAGTTCTATAAGAAAGTCTATAAGAAATAGTCCTATTAATAGCTCTACTAATAATCCTGTAATCAAGTCTATAAGGAAGTCTGTAAGGAAGTCTATAAGAAACAGCCCTACTAACAGCTCTGTAAATAAGCCTGTGAGGAACAGTCCTACCAACAGCCCTGCAAGCAAGCCTGCGAGGAAGCCTGCGAGGAACAGCCCTGCTAACAGCCCTGCTAATAGTCCTACTAATAGCCCTATAGCCAAGCACATAAGTATGAGGTAGTCTATAAAACAGCCCTATAAACAGCCCTATTATCAGCCCTGTGAACAGCCCTGTGAGAAAGTCTTAAGGCAGCCCATCCTTCCATATACCAAGCGTACCGAGGGTCCAACGCTTGTTTTATATAATAATATATATGTTTATTTTATATAGTAGAGTCTTAATATAATATAATATCTTAGAAAATAGTTTATAAAGTATTTATTAGTATTTTAATATCTATTATTAATATGAACTATATAGAAAAGAATTTTTAAAAATAGTAAGATATATATAATCAAGATTCTTAATATATTTAAGCTAGTTTAATAGTACTTAGAAAAACTATAATATTTCTAAATATATAGAGTAAGCTATCTTTAATACTACATAATAGAATTATTATAGGATTATTTTATAGTATCTAGATAGTATAAAATACTTATATATCTTTTAAATAGAGTATATAGATATATTCTTCAAAATTATTTAAGAATAAGATTATTAAAGAACTATACTTTATTATTTTATAATAGAAGATATACTATCTATCTAGTAGACTTAGAATATATTATTCTATATAACTACTAATTCTACTTCTAGAAAATTATTAGGAATAAATAGTATATATAATATATTTTTAGTAGAAAGTTAAGAAAGTATATCTATTAGACTATTTACTTTTTCTAATCTATAGTATATCTTAAACTAGTATTCTTTTATAAATTTAGAATATGTAAATAAGATAAGGATTTAAATATTCTAGTGCTATTATATTAAAGATTATTTTCGAAGTAAAATCCATTATATTTATATAGTCTATATATACTACTATTAGTATATATATAACTTTAAAATAGTATCTATTTTATATATTATCTATATAAGATAAGATATCTTAATCTCTATTAGCTAGTAATTATACTTATATATAGTAAATACTCTATTTAAAAAGAAAACTAGTTATATCTAGATATATAAAAATAGTTTAGAGATATTTATATAAGTCTTTTTAAAATTAATATAATATAAGATAGTACTATATTCTTCTCTGGATATATCTAGATTAATATATATGTAGTTGATACGTTGGGCCCGTAGCCCTCAGGACGCCGAGACGTCAAGATGTTTTCATCATACAAAGGTAAACACATTCTACTATCCTCTCCAGCTACGCAAGATCTTAAACATAACTTAACAGAAGACAGCAGAACAAGAAAGAAAGAGTTCTTATAAGATAGAGAAAGAAAAGATATCTATCTCTAATATGTAGTCTTCTTGTTAGTTTATAATATTCTTGTTATAATTTACTGTATAAATTTATTAGAATAATATAAGTTATTATTATTATTATTATTATTATTATTATTATTATTATCTTTAGTAAAGTCATTCTTATAATAAATATTTTTAATAAAGCTATTCTTAGAAATAAGATAGAAGCTAGTAGTGTCTCTATTGTTATCTAGTATAGTTATATTCTTATACTACTAAAGAAGTAATATGGTCATATACTTCTTCTAAAATATATCTATATTCTCTTATTATTTATCTATAATATTCTTAAGAGTATCTTTCAAAGAATTAATAAGAAGTATAGATTCTATAAGTATAGCTTAATAACTTAAAATAATTATATTTATGTAATTAAGTATAATATCAGCTACTATATAATTCGGAATAAAAATATGATACTTTTTTATAGAAATAGTATTCTATTATTTTTTATTCTTCTTATTAGCTTTAAGTACTAGATTAATAATATCTACATTAGACTAGTTCTGATTAATATAATAATAAACATAGTTATAGTTATACTTAGATTAAAGTTTAAGAATTGGAATAATAAATTATTTAGATATAAATTTATCTAAAATTATTAATTCTATCTTAAATAATATTAACTAGATTCTAATATCTAATATTCTTCTAGAATACTATCTTATCTATCTTCTTCCATATAAATCTATAATATTTACTAAAGCTAGAAACTAAGAATATTAATATCTTTCTCTTTATAGTATAAGTTATATTATTAGTTAGTTTTAGTAGACTAAGTCTAATATTAGTCTTCTTAGAAGAGTAGATCTATTATCTAATTTTAGTAGACTAAGTTTAATTTCTATCCTTTATATAAATAGATTAGGCGGTGTCTCTAGAATAGATATCTGAAGTATTTAGATAATTCTTTTAAAAAGCTTCTAGATATCATTGACTATTTCTTTAATCTACACAGGCAGAGATATTACTAGAGTCTTAGATATTTCAGATACTTTATTAGAATAGAGAGTATAATTAATAGATAAATTTAGAACTAATATGATAGAATTATCTTTTTAACTATCTAGATCTATATCTAGTCTAGAACTAAGTAGTTAATTATCTTTATTCTAAGAAATATAGATATTTAGTATCTTAACTAATAATTTTAGAAGAATCTGATTTAATAATAATAAAAGAATAGCTTTTTTATTATTCTTATTATAGGTATAACATATTATAAGATAATTATTATAAGTATAAAGTATTGTAAGATTATTATTATAAGAATATTATATATTACTTGTACTTTAACTTATCTAGTTTAGCTTAGTTTAATTATAATAATTAATAGTATTATAATTTATTATAATAATAAGTATTTATATCTTATTAGTAATCTTATAGATATTCTTAGACTAAGATAATATTCTATCTATTTATTATTCTTTAGTAAACTATTTGTCTTTATTTCTTACTATTCTACTAAAAGCTAAGACTACTAGAAGTAAGTAGTATTTCTATAGAGAATATATTCCTCTTATTTAATAGAATACTACTAGAGATAATAAATATAAATTAAGATAGTTTTACTAATTAGCCCTCTATCTATATAAAGTAGACTTTTATAAGTAAAATTAATATTATACCTAACTTAGTTACTAGTAAAAGCTTAAATATAAGATAAATAAGCTAGTTAGATAAATATATATTCTATAGTAGTTATTCTAAAATAATTAGATTTTAGTACTTAACTATTAAGAGTTTTTATATCTATATAACTTAATTATATTCTATTTACTTGGTCTTATTATTCTTTATTTTTCTTAATATAGATATAACTAGATTATAGCTACTAAGTACCTATATTCTAATATAGATATTCTTCTAGTCCACTAAAGAGCATTACCTTTATAATACTAATAATATATTCTTAAGAAAGATAGTGATTTGAGAAATAAAGAAAATTAGATATAATAGTATCTAGAAAAGTAAGATAGTATTTAGAATATAAAATAGTATATTAAGAAAAAGAACTAAGTAAATATTTATAAATAATAGAATAAGAATATAAAGTATTAAAGAAGAGAATATTTAAATAATAGCTAAGAATAGAAAGAATAAGAAGATAGATAAGAAGAAGATATATTTAAAAAAGAGTAGTATTACTTAATGAAGAGAGAGATATTTTAGTAAATATAGTCTTAGTAAATAGTTACTGGATAGATTAGATAACTTACTTATAGTTCTAGTAAATAATCTTGAAATCCTATATTATGTCTACTATATCAATATCTACTTTATTAATCTATTCATCTCTCTTAGAATTATATCTAGTAGAGTAGACTAGATACTTTATACTTATATATAGTAAGTACCCTGCTTAGAAAGAGAACCAATTATATTTAGATATATAGAGGTGGTTTAGAGATGTCTATATAAGTCGTCTTTAGATTAATATAATATAAGATAGTGCTATATTCTTTTCTAGATATATCTAGATTTATATATAGCTACTATTCAGATTAGAAGTATACTAGTATTTAGTCTACTCTCTTATTAAACTTAGTCTATAGATTCTTAAATATAGTAAGCTCTTTAGGTGTTAGTATTTATATAGTCTTAGTAGAGTATATCTTATAGTTTTAGTCTTTCTAGCTTAGTAAAATTTTAAGTAGAGTAATCTTCTATTTCTAAAATAGCTATATATAAGTAGTATAATATAATATCCTATATCTAAGATAACTTATAATCTTAAGGTAATACTCTAAGACTAATATTATAATAGAATATAATAAAAAGTAGATAGCTATTAATTTTCCTTTAGAAGTAGATAATCCTAGACTATCTATATATTATGCTAGAAGCTATACTAATAGAAATAGTATAAAAGTCTTTATTAGCTCTAGCTTAATATTTATTATCTATAGTTATCTAAATGCTAAATGTAGATACTTGCTATACTAGTTGAGACCTAGTAATATAATAATAAGATTATTAATATAGACTCTATAGAATATATAAAGTTTTTTAAGATTAGGATTTATTTATCTTTAGATATATAGAACAGAATTAATAAATTCTATAATTATAATATAAAATATCTCTTAGTTTTAATATATTATAATAGTAAGATAGTTATAATATATGTATTGAACTAATTATTAATAAAACTATTTATAGATATCTACTATTATAATATAAATTTATTCTACTACTAGCTAAATAATATAAGTTTAAAGTAGAACTAAATAGAGGTCTAGTATAGTTCTCTTATTAACTTCTTATAAGTCTACTATAGTGTATTCTTTAGCTATTCTAGTATTTATAATTAGATTAACTACTCTTCTCTAGACTATAAAAACAAAATATACTATCAGAATATCATCTTATATAAAAGATATTTTACTCTAGATATAAAGAGAATTAAATATCTTATTAATAACTTTCTAATCTTATTTACTAATATAATATATTTACAGCTTTAGTAGCTTAATATCTTTCTTTATAAATATTTCTAGCTATTAGTCTTTGAATATATTAGTAATTCTAATATTAAATTTATCTAGCTTTATCTATATATTATATTAATTAATTATCTAGGTAAGATAATAAACTACTATAGAATCTATACTATAGATAACTTGACCCCTTAGTAATATAATAGTATTTTTAGATATAGAATAGAGTAGTTTATAGTCCTTGGGTAGTTATAGTCTTTTATCTAGAATATCTATATCTAGAATAGACTCTGTATCTGGGTTCTCTTTATTATAACTATTACTGTATAGCTGTTTATAGTATTGATATTTTTTATTATCCTATCTCTATCTATCAATTTATAGCTTATAATATTAGAGTAGTGTTAATTATCTATTAATTATAGTCTCTTTATCTTATAGATAATTTTATAGATTTATAGTAAATATTAATTATTCTTTAATATAGATTTAATATATATTCTTAAATAGAGATTAAGTAAGATAATAATACTAATATCTATTAAAGCTAAATAGATTAGAGTATCTCAGCTTCTCTATATATTATAGTAAGTATTTAAAATCATACTTATCTAGATAGTATATAAGCTTAGCTGTATAGTCTTTAACTTAATATATAGTAGTGAATTTATTATCTATAATTATATTTAATCTAGTATATTTTACTACTATAATTTTATATAATATTTACTTTATTATCTAAATAAAAGTAAAATCTAAATTAATTAGATGTATATAGACTATAAGATTCTTATAAGATAAAGATTTAAAGATATAGTCTATATTTTTAAATAAGTCTATCTTTATATAGATTAGTATATATACTATACTATAGGCTAGTATAATAATATATTTTATTAAATAAATAGATATATTAACTTATTTTTTACCTTATATCTTTATATTAATATATATGTATGTTTATACAGTCCTCGAGATATACTTTTTAGTAGTAGTAATTAAGTAAGATATTCTTATAACTAATTATATCTATACTAATAAGTATATTAGCTTTAAACTTAGGATTTTTTATAATAAATATTCTTATAGTAATATAATTGTATTAATATTTAATATCTAAGAGCTTAATTAGAGGACTATTATTTTTCTACTTTATTATAGTCTTTAGAAAATCTATATAAAGAATAATATATTCTTTATAGTATACTTAGAATTAATACTAGTAATATAGATATCTTTACTAATATAATAAACCTAAATATCTTTAATACTTAAGATAAAAACTTTACTAATAAGAGTAGAGCTATAATCTATATTTAGATATATAGCTCTTAGATGTGTCTTCTTATTAAGATCTAAGAGAATTATAGCTATATACTATATATAGAGTATATTAATATTAATATCTTATTTATATCTAATAAAGATAAATATATCATTAAATAGCTTAAGACATATAAGTATAGTATCTCTTCTTATTAATAGTATTATATTATGGGGTTTTAGAGGTAGTATATCTTTCTAACTATATATCCAATTAGATTAATTTTTTATATCTCTTATAGCTAAGTAGAGTATTCTATATTCTTCTATTATATTTACTATAGGCTTTGTAGATAAGAGAAAATATAGCTTATCTTAAATTAGTACCAAAATCTTTAAGAAATCTTTAGTATTAGTAATTTTTACTACTATATATAAAATATATTAATATAATTTATTATAAAACAGAAAAGTAGTATTATTAATAGTAATTATATATTACTATTAAATTATTAAGTTTATTATTAGATAAGGAGAAGATAAGATATATATAATTATCTTTATTATTATAATTAAACTATTAATTCTTATAATTATCATTATGATAATCACTATAATATATATTAGTCTAATTCTTATAATAGGTCTATTCTTTATTATAATTATAATAGATATTGCTAAGGTTATTAGGTATAGTAGAATTAGTTAAAGTAATATATAGTTAGTACTATAATTAATAATTATCTTAGATAGATATTTAATAGACTGACTTACTATAGTTTATCTAAATAAATCTAGAGTTACTTAGTATCTCTGGAATTAGTACTTCTATTCTTTGTCTTATTCTAAGAATAATCAGCTAAAAGTAATTATCTGAAATATAGAAGCTGTAGCTGTATTTATAATTTACTCTATTCTAGTATATTCTATATATTCTAAAAGAAATATCTATTATTACATAAGTAGTTAGTATTTAGATTTATATTAGTAAACTAAGACTTTTTATAGTTAAGATTATTTTACTAGTTATAACTATACTAGAATATATAAAAGTCTCTAAAAGAATAGTTATATTAGTAGTTTTTATTATATTAGTTTTTCTAATATCTTCAAGGATTATTATAGTCTTAGTAGTTATTATTAAAATAATCTTAGTATATATTAGTATAGTATTTCTAGTAAGAATATTCTTCTTAATAATTATCTATATAATAGTTAGATATATATTTATATCTCTACTAGACTTTTTATCTGTTATTTAACTATCTTTATTATAATAATATCTTACTATCTAGTTGGCTGAGAATTTAACTATTCTTATAGTTTATATAGATAGATGAATACTAGTAGTAAGATTAGAACAAAGATATATCTATATTAATATTAATTATTTATAGATATTATTAATATAGGAGGTCTTATATTTATATATAATATTTTAGATAAATATCTAAATTAACTTATTTTAGTATATATCTATTTATTTAGAATTACTAGTCACTTATAGATTGATAAGAGCCTAAGTTATATTAAACTTAAAGTAAATATATGGATCTTTAAATATTTTATCTTATAAAGATATATATATATATATATATATCTTTCTTATACTTACTAAGTATAAGATATTAATTAAAGACTATATTATAAAGATAATTAGTAATATTTATATATATTACTAATTTCTAGTATATTTAAATTATATCTTTAACTTAATTAATAAAAAGATTAATATTCTTAAAATATATAATACAAGCCTTGGTGATCCTCGCTTCGCTCGGATTGCTAAAGGGTGGGCTGGGCTGCCTTACAGGACCAGTGACAGGCTTGCTCGTAGAGCTGGTTGTAGACTCACTTACAGGACTAGTAGTAGACTTACTTATAGAACTAGTAGTAGAGCTGTTAGTAGAACTATTTATAAAAATATTTATAGAGCTATTTTATAGACTATCTTATACTTATATACTTAACTATAGAACTAGTAGTAGACTTACTTATAGACTTATTTATAGAATTATTTCTTTATAAAAGAGCTGTTAGTAGAGCTATTTATAGAATTATTTATAGAATTATTTATAGAATTATTTATAGAATTATTTATAGAATTATTTATAGAATTATTTATAGAACTATTAGTAGACTTATTAGTAGACTTACTTATAGACTTCCTTATAGAACTATTTCTATATAGATAAGACTATTAGCAGGACTATTAGTAGGACTATTTCTTGTAGACTTACTTATAGGACTGTTGACAGAGCTATTTCTTATAGACTTACTTATAGAACTATTAGTAGAACTATTTATTATAGACTTACTAGTAGAACTGTTAGTAGAGCTATTTCTTATAGACTTATTTATAGAGCTATTAATAAGACTATTTCTTATAGACTTACTTATAGAACTATTAGCAGAGCTGTTTCTTATAGAGCTGTTAACAGAATTATTAGCAGAGCTATTAGTAGAACTATTAGTAGAGCTTTTCTTATAGACTTACTTATAGAACTATTAGCAGGGCTATTCTTTATAGACTTATTTATAGAGCTGTTAGTAGGACTATTAGCAGGACTATTAGTAGGACTATTTCTTATAGACTTACTAATAGACTTACTTATAGGACTGTTAGTAGAACTATTTCTTATAGACTTACTTATAGAGCTTACTCGCAGGGCTATTAATAGGACTGTTTATAGGACTATTTTATAGATTATCTTATACTTACGTGCTCGGTTGTAGGGCTGTTTATAGGGCTGTTGGAAGGGCTATTTCTCGCAGGCTTGCTTGCAGGGCTGTTGGTAGGGCTGTTCTCTGTAGACTTCCTTACAGGCTTGTTTACAGGGCCGTTAGTAGAGCTGTTCCTCGTAGGCTTACTTATAGAGCCGTTGGCAGGGCTGTTCTTCGTAGGCTTTCTTATAGACTTACTCGCAGAGCTGTTAGCAGGGCTTTCCTCGTAGACTTGCTTGCAGGGCCGTTAGCAGGGCTGTTCCTCGCAGGCTTGCTCACAGGCTTGCTCACAGGGCTGTTAGTAGAGCTGTTCCTCGCAGGCTTGCTTATAGAGCCGTTGGTAGGGCTGTTCTTCATAGGCTTTCTTGCAGACTTGCTCGCAGGGCTGTTAGTAGGGCTGTTCCTTGCAGGCTTGCTCACAGGGCTGTTGGCAGGACTGTTAGCAGGACTATTAGTAGGACTGTTAGCAGGGCTATTAGTAGGGCTATTAGCAGGACTTTTCTTATAGACTTACTCACAGAGCTGTTAGTAGAACTATTCCTTATAAACTTATTTAGACTTACTTATAGAACTATTAGTAGAACTATTTCTTATAGATTTATTTATAGAACTATTAATAGAACTATTAGTAGAATTATTAATAAAATTATTAATAGAATTATTCTTTATAGACTTTCTTATAAGCTTACTTATAGAACTATTAGTAGAACTATTTCTTATAGACTTATTTATAGAGCTATTAATAGAACTGTTTCTTATAGACTTACTTATAGAACTATTAGTAGAACTATTAATAGACTTATTAGTAGACTTATTTATAGACTTTCTTATAGAACTATTTATAGAACTATTTATAAGCTATTTATAGAACTATTTATAGAGCTATTTATAGAATAGTTAATAGAATAGTTAGTAGAGTAGTTAGTAGAATAGTTAGTAAAATAATTAGTAGAGTAATTTATAGAATAGTTTATATATAAATAGAATATTAAAATTATATAATTTAGAACTAAAAGTAAAATAGCTATACTTATAGTATATATAGATAACTATAGAAGAGAAGTAGATCTATCTATTCTATAGAAATAACTATAAATTAGATAAAAATTTAGTAAAATTTAGAAAATAACTATAAGAGTCTAGACTTATTTTTTCTATATAAAGATATATTTTAATTAAAGTATATTCTTTTTTTAAAGAAAAAGAATAAACTATTAGTATAGTATCTAATTCTAAAAAAAACATATTTTTTTAGAATAACTTTTCTAAACTAGAATAGAAAATTCTAAAAATAGACCTAAAAATCTAACAAATAGTTAGATTTCTGAATTATCAAAAAATTTTAAAAAATGTTAAGAATTGATTAAGTTATTAATTTTTAAACTCAAAACCAAAAAAATTATTATTTTTGTATGGTATATAATATTCTTATTTTTTAGGATACTAGTCTATTTTTATATCTAGGAAGAAATAACTAATATTATTAGATTTTAAAGCTTAAAAATAATAGATTAATTATTGATTATTATTATTAGTATTTCTATCTTTTTAGTTATAGTATTACTATTCTTTATATTTACTTTTTATATACTCTTTCTAATTATATTAGTTATAATCTTACTTAAAGTTATAAAGATATTAATTTATATTTCTTAACTCTACTATAATTTTAATAAGCTAGGACTAAGCTATAGTATTATATTTATTATTTATTAGACTATATAGGGAGCTTAACTTGGCTTTTATTATTATTATAATATTAGAACTATTTTATAAATAAGACTATACAGATTCTATAGGCTTTTTAATTAGTATAGCTAAATTAAAAGATATAAATAAGTCAAATAAGAAAAAAATAGAAGAAAAGAATAGAATAAAATTTAATAAAAGATGAAGAGAGAAAAACAACTTCTCTAGTTATCCATTATTATTAAAATATATATAAGATAAGTATTTATTAAATAAGAAAGAAGATAATAGAATTAGTTCTAGAGTAGCGAAAGATAATTTAGAGATTAATTCTAAAGTAGAGAAAAATATTTTAGATAAAAATACTATAGATACTAAAGATATAGATTTAGAATATACTAGAAATATAGATTTAAATTCTAGATATAATATCTTTAAGATAGAGACTTTGTGAAAATATTACAACTAAGACTTAATAGAAGTACTTAAAATTTATATAGATAATATAAATACTTCTAGAACTAGCTATCTTAGTATCTATAGAGTTAAATATTCAGATATCTTATTAAAATTCTTCTGTAGAGAGTCTATAGAGAAGAAGAGAATTAATTCTTCTAATATTTAGAATTAGACTTCTTCTACTTCTATAGATCTTATATACTCGGGTTTGAATAATACTTTATTAGTAGATTAGGATCTTAATCTTATATATCTAAGAAATTAATCTAGATTAATTCCTAGAATTAACTATTCTACTAGCTAAGATGTGTATATAGACTCTAAGAGTAGGAATTTAATAAAATATCTAAATTCTCTGATAGTCTTATTTAAAATCGGACGGTTAATATTCTAGTTAAAAGAATGGAGAACAGTATCTACTAACTTAGATAGTTTAGATATTCTAATAATATAGATAGTATAGTATACTCTATTATTATCTAGTTAGTGGATATATCAGCTTCTTGATATATTATAGAATATTATAATCTAATAGTCCAGTTTAATGCGTCGCAGCTATTTCTACATAAGGAAGATAGTCAGACCCTGTCTTTTCTGTCTAGTAGTAAGGGTAATGGGCGGAGGAGTGGATCGAGGCAGAGGTAGTAGAGGAGTGATTTCTATACTCTAAAAAATAAGTCTGGAGGGACCCAAGATTGTTTAGGATAGGCTATCAACTTATAGTTGATATGCTGGGCTCGAAGTCCTATTTCTAGACGCCGAGGCGTCAAGACGTTGTAACCATGCGAAGTTGTTCCTATTCTCTTCCAGCTACGCGAGATCCTAAATACAGGTGGAAGACAGCAGGACAAGGAAGGAAAGTTGTCCAACAATTATTCTTTTCTCTTCTTTTTATTCTCTTTACTACTCATATTATTTATTTATTAGTTAATACTCTCAGTATTCTATTATATTTATTCTATATTCTATCTACTAGTATATTATATTCTTTATACTAGACTTTTAATATACTGGATAGAATAGCTAGTATATATTATTATTACTATATATCTATGACTACTTAATTATACTCAATATATAATATAATAATTAGACTCTAGTAGTAGCTATAGTATATATACTATCTCTATAACTTATTAAAGTATTTTAAATCTAAAATTATAGATAAGTAAGAGATCTTCATAATTAATTGTATTTTTAATAAAAAGCAATCTATTCTATACTAATAGTATTATAGCTGTTAGAATAGCTATAAAGTACTAGAAATTTATAAACTCTCCTAGATATACTTTAACTAATAAACTTAGATATCTACTAGTATACTTAGAGATATAGCTAAACTTATAGAACTTTTAGACTAGTACTATAGTTACTTTTTTTTATAAAACTAAAAATAAAAAGAATAAGATTTTTATTCACTTTAATAAAGAAGTTCTTTACATTATAAATAAGTATATAGTATATCTTAGAAAAATTTTTATATGAATAATAACTATATATTATTATTACTATAGCTTATTAATAATATAGAAATCTATATATAGAGATAGACCTATTTAATAATTAATGTACTAATATTTACTGGTAGTATATAGTTAACTATAAGATATTTCTAGCTTATTATTATGAGATTATTAGAATGGATATTAAAAAGCTTTATCTTATATCTAGTAATCTTAGCTCATTCTCAAGATATATAAAGATTTTAAAGTTATTTTAAAGATGAATAGAAATATGAAAGTAATATATAGTTTCTACTATAGATAAAAAAAGTAGAAATTATAAAAATTACTTTAATTTCTATTTTCTTTTGTAATTCTAAAAAGAATAAATAAATAAATTTGAGTAGATTAAATCTTCTTATCTTTAATGGAATAATAATTTATGAGATATTAAGTACTTTTATACATAGAGTAATATAATTAGTTACTGGTCTTTTTTATAGAACCTTTACAATGTAGAGTATTATTCTTAATTAATTTATTGTTCTAATCTCAAAACTACTTCTATAACTTATAACTATTAAAGTAATTATTATTTTATTTATATCTTCTTTTATTCTTCTAGAGTTTATAATAATAAGTAATAATAGTTACTATTCTCTTCTATTCTTTAGATAAATATGAAATATACTTCTAAATATAGTAATTTAGTTCTAAAAGAAGTTTAGTAAAGTATAATAGAATTCTCTTTCTTTTAGCTTAATAAGAAAAATACTATTCTAAGATAGATAAATATAGAACTCCCTTAGTTTTTAGCTATATTATTAGTATACTTATTTAAGCTATTGTATTAGACTAAAGTATTATAGTATTTCTAATTAAGATAAGAATCTAGTTCTTAAATTAAGACTATAATTTTTTAAGAAGTTATTTTTCTTTTAGAGTCTTATTTATAATAAATTAGGATTATCCCTTTCTGTATACTATATCTATATAATTAATAATAGTAATAATCTTATATTTTTCTAATAAATAATTTGTAGAAGATTTCTAAAATATATATTCTGAATTAATAATCTATTTCTAATACTTCTAAAGATTAAAGTTCAATATAAAGTAAAAAATATTAGTAAATCTAATTTTCTTCTTATCTTTATCTATTTTGGAGATTAATTAGAAGTATCTTAATAATAGTTTACTAGAGAAATAATCTTCTTAAAGATAGATTATTTTTTATTATAGATTATCAACCTACTCTAATTAATAAATATAGTTCTTAAGTAATTGAATCTCTTTAATAATAGAAATAGTATCTAATAATATGGTATCTAATAATAATTCTATATTAATCTAGTCACTATCTCTAGTTCTTTATTATCTTATTATAGTAGTATCTTTCTTAAAAAGTTGAAAAGAAAAGATTAGAATATAATAGAATCTAGTTATTAGAGTATAAGATCTATTAACTAGATAAGAAATTAACTACTAAATAGTATAGATTTATCTAGCAATAATAAAGATAGTCAGTCTATATTTATAAAATAGACTAATTCTTAAGATATTAGTAGTCTTGTACAGAGAAATTAGTAACTTATAGATATTAGAAAGATATAGATTTATTATTAATAATCTTATAACTCTTATAATTACTATAGTATATTATTTTCATAATCTTACTTTTAATAGTTAGATTATTCTGTTATATAAGTAAAGTATACTAATATAAATTATATAGAAATCTCTAATTAATTATTTTCTTAGCTATTCTATTCTCTACTATAATAATAGATTCTATTATTAATCTACTGCTAGTAAATATAACATCTATTAAAACTATAAATACTAAGAAGTATAATTAATTAATAGTATTTATTAAGAAATTTATAAAATATATTAGTCTAGATTCTAGTAATACTAAATAATTAAAGAATGATAGGTAAAGTATTTAATTCTTTGTTTATAGAAATATAACTAGAGAATACTATAAGTATTTATTTGTAAGTAAGATATATACTTTATAAGTATTTTTAATAAGATATCTTTAAAAAACTAAATATCTTATAGTTATACTTAATTATCTAGTATCTCTAAAGATGATTACATAGAATATACTAATTAGATACATAATATAATACTCTATTATAAATATATATTATATCTATATACTAATTAAATCTGTTATATTTCTATACTTATTAGTATAATTAATAGTTTATTTAGTATCATTATGAAGATATTTTTATATAAACTTATACTTAGATTTAAGCTTTTAAACTTATAAAATCTTACTAAATAATTACTTCAAAAATAAAACTCTTTAATTTATATTAAAAGTATAGAAGTATATACTTTACTACTATTAATATAAAATAAATCTATAATTAAAATTATAAACTAATTTAATTGTTAAAGAAAAATAAGATTTATCTTATTTTTATAAAGAATATATAATTCTAGTAAGCTATATAAAGACTCTAAAAAATAAATTAAATTATTGATATATTAATTCTCTAACTATATTTAAGTAAATTAGATATTTAGTTTATTATCTAAAGTTTTCTAAATCTTAGATAAGCTATCTAGTAATATTAATTATCTAATAAGAATTAATCTTTAGTCTAATTAATCTATATAACTACTAATATATTAAACTATCTTTAATTAAGAAAGATACTTATTCTAAAGATAGAAAGTATAAAATTAATAATATTTTTATGTCTAGATCTATATGTAGTAGACTACTAGAGGATAGTAATTATCTAATTAAGCATTTAATAAACTATACTAGTTATAAATCTAAATATAATAGGTAGATAAATAAAAAATATCTTAATATAGAAGGTCTTTTCTATAATTTTAAGATCTTATAATATACTCTTTTTAATATTTATTATTTTTATCTTCTCTATTCTTTTATTTCTTTTCTAATCTTCTATCTTTAATGTTTTTCTCTTATCATATATTTAATATCTTTAACTATTACTCTACTTAATTATCTAAAGTATATATTAGTCTATAAGAAAATACTAAAAGTATCTAGATCTCTAGTAACTTAATATGTAGAAGATAATATTCTAGATATAAGCCAACTATATAAAAAGTAGTCTATTATAATTACTCTTAGACTAGAACTACTACTATACTAGTAGCTTTGATAAGATATCTATCTTAGTAATACTTAGATTCTACTAGTTAATTATAAATTATTGATAGTAGATAGAAGTCTCTACTACCTAGCTAATTCAAATAAATAAGAAAATCTATATTAATTCTATATTTCTTCTAGAGAAACTTTTATTTTCTATACTTGTAAGAACTTCTTCTTTTTTTATTTATTATTATATCTATATTCTTTATAGCTAGTCTAGATTATTTTATAAATTCTAACTACTTAATATAGAGTATTCTATAAGTATTACTAGATAAATAATAACTACTATAATTAAAACAGATTTAGTTATAGTAAATCGTTCTACTATTAATAAATCTAATATTATTCTACTTACTTCTTTCTATATTCTATATATTATTCTATAGTACAACTTTCCTATATCTACTTAGATTGATTATAAAAACTATTTACTTTACTATAGTAAAGAAACTAAAGTTTTGATAATTTAGAATCTAGTAGTAAAGAATCTACTCTTAGATCTTATTCTATCTATAAATCTATCTTTAGATGAACGGTAAAGTTAAATATTTATATTTAGTAGTCTATAAATATACGTAATATCTTTAAATAAGTATCTAATATTTCTAGCTGTTATATCTACTTATAAGAGGTTTAAAACTACTATTCTCTCTATCTTATTTTAATTTATTTTTTAATACTTCTAAACTAATCAATCGCTTCTAATACTTTAGGGTTTGAATATATTATCTATTATAAAACAAGTTATACTAGTAGTTAAGCTAATAATTATAAACTTGATTATTTAGAGTAATAAGATATTTATCTTATATAAAGAATATATAAGAAGAGCTAATCTACTTACTATATAGTAGAACTATAAGAAATATATATAAACTATCTAGAACCAAATTCTTTAGAGAAGTTAATAAGAGACTATTTGTCTAATAACTAAATATTAATTGAATTACTACTACTATTCTAATCTAATAATAACTTGAGACGACTCTATATAAGATAGAGTATGATAATTCCAAAAACTTACAAATATATCTAAGAATAAATAGTAAATAGGTCTTAATTCTAGATTATCTAGAACTACTTGGTATTTAATATTACTAAGGTAATGAAGCTAAGAAATCTATAGTAGATAATATTATTATTACTAGAACTAGAATATTAGATATCATAATATTAACAGCTATACTTAGATAAAGCTTATAACCCAATTTCTTTATGGATTCTAATATAAAGAATAACTTAACTTATGGTTTTATTACTACTATGTCTATAAATATTATATCTACTATATCTTCTTAATCGACTATTAATAATTTAACTTAGATCTTTAAGAAAAGACGAAGAAAGAAATACTTAAAAGAATAAATATTTAGAAATGTATGTCTTTTAAAAATAGTATTATTAAGCTTTCAGTTCTTTCCTTTTTTTGACTTTCTATAGAATTAAATCTTAACGCGCCAGCTACACCAAAGAGCACGCCACCATTGTATTAACAATCAGGAAGAGTGGAAGATTATATATCTATTCTCTATTGATCTATTGCTTTTTAATAGGGTTCCCAATCCTTATAGTTGTATAATAGCTTAATATTATCCAAAATATTCTCTAGAAAGCTAATATAGTCTTAAATTAGAGCTAACTACTATTATAAAAATATTTATATATATATATTAGATATTAATAATACTCTTAAGTAATTTAAAGAAGAATAGAAAAAAATATATAATAATCTACTGAAGTTAGTTTTTTTTCTACTAATTAAAAATCTTTTTAATTTTACTAATTAGATTATAAAAATATTCTTAGTAGATATTATCTATAAAGATCTTAAGAAGATTAAAAGTATTCTTTCAATATAAATAAATTAATAACTTTAGATTATTAAAACTATAAATATTCTTAGTACCAGATCTATAGCTACTACTTCTATAAAAATACCAAAGATATACTTATTTATTAATATTATCTACTATATAGTTACTACTACTATCTTGATATTATATATAAGTAATTAAATTACCAAGATCTAAACTAATATAATTAATACTATAGATAAATTAATTAACTTAAGTAGTCTACTAGTATAGTTAATACTTATTAAGAATCTTATTATCTATATATATAAGACTATAGATTCTATAATTAATTTACTTTAATATAATAATAGGGCTCTAGTAGACTATATTAATAAAAGTATTACTAATATAAAGACTAAGATAATTATTTATTATAAGATTTTTACTAGTTCTATATTATTTAGTAGTAATATAGTTCTTATAGCTAATAATCTTAATAATCTTAAATATCTTATCTATATATAGATATTCTAGATTAAGATACTTAGTCTAAATATAATAATTAAGTAGTATAGATATCTAATTATAGTATATAATATAGATATTAGCTATATTAGTAATAGAAATCCTATAAAGCTATAGAGATTTTTAATTAAGAGGATTAAGACTACTAATACTAGTTATTTAATTATAATACATATTAAGATTATATATATTAATTAGATATAATTATAAGAAACTATTATTAAAAAAAGTAAATTCTCTATACTAGTAGTTAAATTTAATTAGTTTAAATATAGTAAATACTTTTCTTTATAGAGACTTTATACTTAATAATAAATACTTTAATATTAGCTATTATAATTATAACTAGTAATTTATATAATACTTTAGATACTAGAATTATAATTATATTGAATAATACTATTAAAGAAATAAGATCTATATATACTATACTAGACTATATAAATTACTAAACCATATATTTAAGAATAATAGAATATATATTGAATATATATAAACTATAACTTAAAATACTTTATCTTAAACTATATTTATATTAAAAAGAAGAAATATCTTAAGATTATCTAATAATACCAGCTAAACATATCTATATTATATATTAAACTCTTTATTAATAGTAGTAATACTACTATTTTAACTAAGCTAGTTAATACTATATTAGAGCTAAGTTCTAAGCTGGCTTGATTATAATATACTTATAGCTATTTAACTATAAAGACTATAAAAATTCTAGTTATAAAGATTCTTACTAAGATAGAAATCTTCTATAATAAATAGCTAAAGTAATATTATAAGATGAATAATTAAAAAATTATAGAGATTAATATCTATAGTTAAAGCCTCTTTATAAGTAATATTTTAATATAGACTATAATAGAGAGTCTATAGTAGCTGTAATATATAATTTTAAGAATATTCTAGATATTATAAAATCTAGAAACTACTATTATAGCTAGTACTATAACTAATTTACTATTCTAAATAGGAATAGTAATAATAAGCTTAATATTTTTACTTCTAATATTACTAGTTCTACTAAGACCACTAATAATATATAACTACTATAAATAGCTTAAAATTATATAGATAAATTATTAGAAATCTAATAATATTAAAATATATCTTCTTAGTAAGAAGAGAATATAGAATATAGAGCTTATTACTATCTAAGAGTTCTAGATAAACTATTATAGTAGTTAACTAATTATATATTCTTAGATTCTAGGAGACTATTTCTATCTAGTTATAAAACTCATATCTAGTATAGATCTTATACTATATATTTACTTCTTTATAAGTAGATATATTAATCTAAAAATATAAATAATTAATACTACTTCTAGTTTCTCTATATTCTTATACTATAGATACTAGTTACTAGCTATATTTATATCTATAATATAAACTAGTCTAGTAAGAGTAGTAATTATTATAAAATTAATAAGTCTAAGTTTATATTTAAATCTAAAGATAAAGATCTTTATAAAGAAAAGAAGAGTCTAGTTCTAGAACTATTATTTATAATAATATAGAAATTAGAGAAATATATAATTCTTAGTGATTTTAATCTATATTATTTACTTTAGAATCTACTAGAATATAACTATAGTAATAAAATAGCTATCTAATTACTTAATATTACTACTAATAAGAATTTAGAACTACTTCTATCTAAGAGAATAGTTATATATAAAAAGAATAATATCTATACTATAATTAATTTTATATATATTATATAATAACTTAGTAAATATCTTAGCTATAATTCATCTAAGAATTAATAGCTAGATATTAACTATATACTAATCTATACTATACTTAATTTCAGCTCTGCACCCGCCCCTGTGGTAAAGTACTGGGACTAACTAAATATTAATTAGTAAGCCTATTAGAAAGCCTTGGCTAAGAGTCTATAGCTATAAGTACTTATATTTTAACTGATTAGACTAATTACTATTAATACTATAATAGAGAATTTCATTAAGACTTTAACTATAACTATTAAAACTACTATACTAATAAAGATAAGTATAAACTATCTATAACTTAGCTATATTAAGAAAATAAAGAAACTAAAGTATTAAATATAATAAGTGAAATAGTAGACAAAATCTAGCTATAATATAAATTATAATGTCTATAGCTAAGTCTATAATATATTTTACTAATAGACTACTAAGTAGAAGTATTAGCTTTACTAAGAGAAAATAAAAGATAGAGAATATTCTATTAAAGAATTTTAGAAATTAGTCTACTAGATCTATATATAGAAGAATTTATAAATATTTATATCTATACTATAAGTACTAACTAGTAAACTAATTAAGAAACTAAAGACTAAAATTAAGCTATTTTAGTAGATCTTATTTCTAGTAGTTAATACTATATAGATCTTACTAATATTAAAAACTTTAAATATTCTAAATTTTATAAAGTATCTTAGATAATTCTAGAGAAGATTTATTAAGTTATTTAATAAGCTATACTTAGAAAAATTCTTAATTTTAATAAATTATTTAATCTAATTCATCAATAAGCTTTCTCTTTTATTAAAGAATATTTAAGTAAGATCAGTAAGATCTTTGATATATATCTTAATATAGACTACTATTCTTAGTACTTCTACTACTCTACTATTATTATTATTTATAAATCTAGTAAAAATAATTATATTATATCTAAGAACTATTATCTAATTATACTACTTAATATTATAAATAAGACTTTAGAGACTATTATTATATTTTAAATAAGTTATATAATAAAGACTCTAAGCTTACTTTTAGAATATTATATTAGTAAATACTAAAAATAAATCTATAACTCTACTTTATATCTTATTCTTAAATAGATCTATACTATATAATAATCTAGCTATCTAATAGCTAGTCTATTTATAGTAGATATTTGAGATATTTATAATAATATTATCTATTAATATCTTATTTATAATTTATAGAAATATTATATATTAATTAAAATTATTAACTAAATTATTTTCTTTTTTAATAACTAGTAAACTACTATTATTATATAAAAGAGAATTATAGAGAAGAGAAAAATAGTTATAGATATTATTTAGAATTTATTATTCTTATCTATTCTTTATTTATCTTATAATACTAATCTACTTAAACTACTCTCTATAGATAACTGTACTCTAATTATTAGCTATATAAATAATATCTATATACTAGTATAGAGGAATATAGTTCTTAAAAACTATATCTATTTATAAGACTTTTATTAATATACTAAGAACTAGTAATATTAATATATCTTAGTATTCTTATTCTTATAATATAGTTTAATTGATATAATAAAAGATTTTTTATATATAGAGATATTCTTTAGTATATAGTTAAATAAGCTCTTAACTATTATAGATATAATAGTTAAACTATTATTTTAAGATCTTTTTAAACTTAGAACTAGTAGAAACTACTTAACTTATATAATTAGAAGTTAAAGTTATTTCGTTTATTATAGTACTTTTCTTTATTATAAACTTTATCTAGAATATATCTACTACTAATCTCTATTATATATATTATTATTATTATATTCTTATAGTTACTCTTTAGATACTCTATTTAATTTATTTAGAGTATCTAAAGCTTTTAAAAGATAACTATTAATATTATAAAATACTTTAAGAGTATTTAGTATAAGATTCTATACTAGATAGTTAGAATCTTTTATATTGTTATTTAGACTATTCTTAAAGTCTATCTTCATGTATTACTATTATAGATTCTTATAAAATATATTACTAAGAATATTTATTTCTAGATTATAATATTATTATTCTACTATAGAGTCTTATTATCTATTTATGAAATGTATTTTAGGAAATACCACTCTAGTAATCTAAAAACTAATCTAGCTGTATTACTACTTAACTGGCTGGAATATTAACTAGTTAAAGATCTTAAGCTTGATCTAAATATATTAATATTTATAAAGACTATTAAACTAATAATAGTTTTTTATAGTAAAAGTCTCTATCTATAGATATACTTTTTTATCTTCTACTATTCTTTCTACATATACTATACACAGTAGCTAATCTACTAATAATAAACTACTATAATAATATATAATAAAAATTATATCTAACTAGTTAGCTATAATGATATATATATAATATATACTACTAAGCTTACTAGTATTAAACTAGTTCTAATTCTTATTAAAAAGAAATTAGAATATTCTATTTATAAAATAATTATTTTCTAAATAAGATTAATTATAGCTATTCTAAAATATAAGTTAGTAATTCTTCTTACTAATAATTAAGCTACTATTTATATTTATATAGAGCTAAGATACTAATTAGACTAGAAAATTATTAAAAGAATTATTAACTAGTTAAACTATATATAAATTACTAATTAGTAGATATATCTATAGTAGCTTTTAGACTATATATATATATTAAATAATAAATTTACTAATTAATATACTAAGACTACTATCTCTTAGACTATAGATTATTAGTTAATATTCTACTAATTTCTACTATATACTAGTATCTATAGGAGTTAGTCAACTAGTAATAAAAGACTAATTAGACTAGTATTTATATAACTCCTATATTTATTATATTTCTACTACTATAGTAGAGAATAAAAAGACTTTTAACTTATATATTAATCTCTACTAGATCTAGTTCTTCGTACTAGTTTAGATATTAACTAGTAAGATTACTCTAAATACTTATATAAATATTATTAAAACTACTAAATTAAATATATATTTTTATAGAAAAAAGTCTTAAGTAATTAAATATATTCTTATTAAATATTTAAGATATAACTTTCTCTAATAAAGTATTCTTTAAGCTAAAAAGAAGTTTATTAACTTTTAAAATATCTTTAATAAAAAATTAATATAGTAAGTAGTTTTCTTTATACTATATATCTAGTTACTAGACTAGTTCTATAATCTAATTAATACTATTCTAAATATTATAATTACTAATTTATCTATTTTAATTATCTTAATTAATAAACTAAGATAATTAAAAATATACTAGTAAATCTAATTTCTTTAATTAGCTAATTTTTATTTATTATATTGAGATTATAAGATCTAAGAGCTTTTAGATTAACTAGTAAAGAAATACTAAGAAATAATCTAAATATTAAATTATATAATAAACTAGTAATTTAGATAGTTAATATTCTAATTAGAACAATAGAGAATAGTATCTATTAACTTAAATAATTTAGATATTCTAATAATATAGATATTATAGTAAACTGTATCTTTATCTAGTTAATATATATATTAGCTTCTTAATATATTATAGAATATTATAATCTAATAGTCTAGTTATATATATCATAGTAGTTATATTTCTTTCTATATAAGAAAGATAGTTAAAAATCTAGTCTAGTAATAAAGAGAATATAAGAAGACTAAAGATAGAGAAGTAGATAGAAATAGATCGTAGAGAAGTAATTTCTATACTCTAAAAATAAATCTAGGGAAATCTATAATCATTTAGAATAGATTATTAACTTATAGTTAATATACTTGACTCTGAAGCTTTTTAAATACTAAGATATCAAGATATTAGGATATTATAACTATACAAAGTTGTTCTGTTTAATTCCTTCTATCAAGCAAGATCTTAAATACAGACTGACAGCAGGACGGAAGGAAGGAATAACCGCTGCCCATAGGACACAAGGAAGGAAAGTCGACCAACAATCAGTTCATATTATTCCTGGAACTAACAAGGTGGCCGGAACCACAAGATATCCGCCAAAGGCGGAACCATTTGGCAAAACCACCGGCCATTGTGCCGGACCAACGCCGGGATATCGCCATACGGCGATTCCGCTACATCCCAGTATTGGTTTGGTCTGGAGGCTGGTAAGTTCTGCCGTATGTTGCCGCCTTTACCAGGCAACCTCAATAGTTTCATAATAATCAACTTCATTATGATACATATTTGCAATCACCATGATAAGAGTCTAATAATTCCAATAGTAGATTCAGCGATATTTCAGGGCTTCAACTGCCATCTGGTGGTTAAAGGAGTTTCCTGCTTAGAAACTCAACATGCTTCCTATCATTAACTGTCTCTTTAAGTGGATCTTCAGAATACCCATGCATTGAGGACGAAGTACTGCACAAAGTTCATGATCATATAAGTCTTCGTAAAGACTACCTACTCACACAGCTCTCTGATAATTGATAGGCTCAGTACCCTCTGCCTCAGATGTCATGCCAGCGCTAGTCTTCCCAGGGGTTTGGCTGTCAATAGGTTCCTCCGCATTGTGCACGGGACCACTACCGCTACTGTTGTAGCTACTACTACCGAGATCAGAAGAGTGAATGCAGCTGTCCTGACTGTGTTTCGTATCACCGTTACGATGACCGCTGGGGATGGAGGACCCATTGTTTTTGTTGTAGTGGTTACCGCCATCCACAGTCGCATGTGGATCGAATGTCTTCGTGGTGGTTGGGCCAGCATTGCCCGATATGGGTATTACCCCTGCGATGCCATTCACTTTTTCTCCATTGATGTCACTGTCCAGAGTACCCTCCATGCGGTCTTTTTTGTTCTCTGCCGGTGGATTCCCTGCATCCCGCTTTTCACTGGGCCTTTGCAAATCGGCGTCACCGCTGGACGTTCGTGGACCGGAAGTGCCGGCCCCTGATCTAGAAATGGTGTGGCCATCATCAGGGGTAATGCTGTGGTGTACCCCCTGGGCGCTGTCACGGTTCATATCCTGGCTCGGAATATCGGCTCGCTCTGAGGTGTGCCCGAAGTCATGCTCTTTCGATGGTGATAGTCGATCTGAAGTTTGACGTCCCCTGCCGAGCTCTTCCGAGGGTATCTTATTGTATTGAGCCGTCTGGGTGCTCCCACGACTCATCCAAACATCTGGGGTATGGGTGGATTCAGGTGTATGTTCTAGATGAGGGCTTGATGTAATAGCAGTATCCATGGGAGCTGGTTGGGTGGTTCCACTGTTAGTAGCATTCGATGAACTGACAGCACTGTGTCGCGCCGATTCGCCTGGTGTATCTTTCCGGAGACCATTGCCCAGCACGTAGTGATTATCGCCATCGAATTTACCCGGCTGAAAATTAACCGTGCCCGTGGAATGAGAGTTGTTGCTGTACGGGGCGAGACCGGTATCCAAGGTTGCAGCGGGCGATTCAAAGCTTGGGTCCGGCACCTCCCGGCCCGCTGGCTGTGCAGTGGTGGTGCCAAGACCATTGAATTTATTGTTATCATCCCCCATATGGTGAAAATCGTCACCAAGATTGAGCGACTGGGATCCAGCCGTGGTCATGGGTTGAGAATTCTTGCTGTATGGGCTGTGACCAGCACCCACATGTCTCCAGGAACCGGCACCGTGGCCGGGCTCCATATTGTCGGTACCGAAGGATTGCTCAGTAGCATTGATGTTGTATGATGGGTCATCAATAGGATTCATAATGTTAGACATGGAGATTGCAGCAGTAATGTAAGTAATATGACTAGAATGAGGTGTTTATTTTGGATCAAAGGCAAACTTGTAGTAGAATGAGTTCAAGTGGTGCAATGTGCGGTTCAAATAGTTGAAATTCATGCCGGCGGCCGGCACATATTTATGTAGTGCTATCTGCTATAATGAATGACGTAGACTACACAATAAGAGGCCAGGTACCACATAAGGATGCACTATGATGATTGAATATTTGGTCGCTACCATTACTGTGTAAGGTTATTGAATCATTCTCTCACCATGATGAAGATGCTGTGAGTGGTATGGAGGCGCGCCACTCCCCATCTAAACCTGGAAATATTAGGTGTGTGTGGCTGCTAGCTGCTAGTCTGAACTCCTAGAGTTGTTGATCATGATGTCATTGCGAGTACACTCTTCTGAGAATTACTTCATATCGGAGCAAGTAGGAAGTGGCTACTTTTCCATATGATGTCATTGTTCATTGCATTGACCACTACGGAGTAAGTCTGGGTGACAGTGGAATTGATATAATTGCGTGTGGAATTTCACCCTCGCTACTGTGGGCTTCTCACACAGGTAACTCTGCAATACTAATGTAATCGGACACCGAACCGGCGCGGCACCGAATCGGCGGCCCCCATATAAATCCTCAAAATCCTCCCCGCCCTTGACCTCCATGGAGCTTTACAACCATACCACAAAGGCTATATATTAATTCTTAGTATTTTCAACTGGATACTTGTCGCCCGTCCTCGTTCTGCCGGGCGACGGCTCGGCTCCGCCCTTGCCTCGCCATGTGGGCGCCGTAGGCAAATAGTTACAAATAGCAACCATCATTGATCCATAAATCGTCTTCACCAATAGTGACCTCCTTGCGATGGTCAACATTGGTAGCAGGTCCTTGATCGCGTTAAAGGACTGGATTTCCCGGTCAGTCGATTCGTTCAAGGACAATTTTGCTGCCCGATTTCGCCTTGCTATCTTTCCTAGTCCATCCAGAATTGCTATGGTCAGGAGGGTCTTCCTTTGCTACAAAGGACAAAATACTTTAGTATAAAAAGAAACACAGTCTCTTAGTTAATTTATTAGACTAATAAAGTAATTCAATATAGGTAATATTTTGGGAAGGTACAACTTTAAGATAGCGGTAACTTTAGTATTTGCAGTAGTTATTCTGAAAATATTATTAATATTCTAATATCAATTACTAAAAATGAGCTGAAAAGTCTTGGTTTCTATAATATATATAAATATAGATATTAAGATCTCTAAATCTATAATTAGATATATTCTTTATCTCTATAAAGTATATAAATAGAGGACTAAAAAGAGAATATTCTTATAAAGAAAAGATACTAAATATAGTATGAATTTTATAGATAATAGATTAAAAAACTAACTTAAAATAATATAATTTTTTTAGATGAATATTTAGTTAAATAAGATACTTTAAAAGATACTAGATATATATTTTAAATAAGATTATAGATATAAATTAGTTTATATATTATATTATTATAAAATATATTATGAAATATTTAGACTAGAATATAGATTAGTAGCTATATAAAGCTTATGATTATGAAATATAATGTAGATATATTTTATAATAACTATATATAATAATAACTATATATAATATTCTTATACTTCAAAATAATCTATAATTAATTTATAAATCTAGAATAATATTTTAATAAGATAATATATTAATTTATTATAGAAATAAGGTTAAAAACTAATTTAAATTATATAAGATAATTATAGATTAGTCTCTATATTTACTTAATTTAAATTTAATTAAGTATATCTAGAGACTCTTAAAAAGAGCTTTTTATAAGTATTATTTAAGTCTCTAGCTTAATAAATATAAAGAAGAAAATAAAAAGATCTTTAATAAAGCTTTATATAAATATTAGAATAGTATACTATAAATAATATTAGATAATCTTATTCTTTTAATACTATAGTATATTATAACTATTCATAAAGCTAAGGACTATTATACAAAGTACTAAGACTATAGAATCTCAACACCAAAGGGCTTTTGTATATAGGAAGAAAGGGTAGAGTAAGTGAGTTTTGAAGGAAGGCGTATTTTAATGCGGAAGGCGGGTGTCCCGAGACTTTTGACTATGTATTGTATTATAGAACTTAGTACAGAGACTATTAGAGTAGTTAATTCAGTAGATTTTAGAATAGTCAATTTAGTTAATTTTAGAACTGATAGATCTATATCTAAGCTAATAGATCTTAGTATATCTACAGGAGTAATAACACAAGACAATAAGATAGATGACTATATAGAAGATCTAGAATAAATATATCCTAAGAAATACACTAGTTTAATAAAACTCTCTAGAAGTAATAAAGATTCTATCTACTACTAGATATAGAAGCTAGTAGATAATAGATATTTTATCTATTTAATAAATAATAAAAGAGCTTTATATAAGAAAGACTTATTAAGATTCTAAAAAGAAGAATAAATAAAGTATTTAAATAAAGCCAGAATAAGTATAACTAAAGTAATATAAAATATGTAAGTAAGAATATTATAATCTATATAGTCTTGATAGTTATAGTCTAAGGGTTTTTTATAGAATTTAATAATTTAATATACTAGTTTAGATAATATTCAGAATATAGTCCATATGAATAACAGAAGATATATAAATAAGAAAGATATTAATAGATGAGTCAAAGAATAAATAGTTAATAATATTAATATTATAGTAAAAGTTGAATAGTATAGAATAATAAATATCAGTAACAGAATCCAGTAACTTAATAATAAATAAGAAAGATGAAAGGAAGACAGTATGTAGTATTGATACAATCAGGACCCCGAGACATACAGAACAGGAAGATGATGACTGGTATACAGATTTCCCAGTAATAATAAATAATAAGCAAACATCTTAAAAGACACTATAGACAACTATTTCCATAGTATTAGAAGACACTAGATTATCATAAGACAGGACATGCTACTATATATTATGATTCAATGATAATGATTCAGGATTTATTATAATAATATGATTAACGATAACAGAAGATAGAAGATGGAAGATGACTATGTCAAAATAATACCCGAAGGCGGATACAGAAGGCAGAATTCGGCATAACCGAGACCACCACATGAAATTCTGGTAAAGATAAATATTTTAAAGAAGAGAGAATAGTATATAGACTATAGATAGAATTATATTATGTTTCATATATTACTTTATAAATAGAGAAGAATCTATAGATAAATAATAGATATATTTATTTAATTAGTATAGAATTATATAGAAGAAATATAATATATCTATATAGTTAAGATTATATAATTTAATAGATTATTAATAGGAATAGTAGATAACATTTTCAACGGTTGGATAGCCCACACGGTTGGGCGGCCCATCTGGTTATCCATATAAGAGATGCTTATTTGAATCTATTATATCTCAACCAATACTGAAGCTAATTTGTTCTAACTTCATGTATAAATAATAGACAATATAAAAAATAGTATATATTTTTTTTTTTTAAAGAATTTTTCTTATATGAATTATATCAATATATCCAGAATCTTATATAAAATACATATATTATAATATAATAAGATACTATTTCTATTTATATAAATTCTTGAAAAGTATTAAATAATTATTTTTATATTTTATAATCTATTTATATATTATTAAGCCTTCTAGACTTATAATAGTTAAGATAACTTGTGTTTGAAAATAGTCTTTTATATAGTATTACCAGATGGGCCGCCCAACCGTGTGGGCCGTCCAACCGTTGATTACGTTGTATAGTATATTCTATATAGGTTCTTGTAGTTATTTCTAATATTATAGAGATCTTTTATATAAATAAACAGAATTATTTCTTTAGATAATAGATAGCTAATAGACTATATTATTAATAAGGATCTAAATAGTTAAAAAGAATTTAGGAATTAGATTAAGAGTAAATATTTTTTATAGTCTATTTAATCCATAAGATAAGATAATTAGAGATTAAGAGATTATATAGTAGCTATAAAGATATAACTAAGAATTAAGATGAATTAATTATAGATTAGTAGAAAAAGAATAGAAAGAATACTTATTAATTAAAGTATATTTTAAAAATATATAGATCTAGAGAATAGTCTAGAACTATATATTAAAAGTAATCTAGTAGATACTAATAGTAGTAGTATATATAGAGTATACTAGTCTATAAAGAATTTGACTATTCTAGTAATATAGACTATAATAGAGTTCTATAATATTAAAACACTATAAAAAAATAAAAATAAAAATAGATAAAGTTATAAATAAGTATATAAATAAAAGTAATAGACTATAAAAAGATTAAGTAGAGTTTTTTTAAATAGTAAGAAGTATTAGTTAAAGATTAATAAGCTATATAAAAAGGAGAATAAACTATTTATATAAAAAAATATTAAAATTTATATTTAAAAAATCTATAAAAATCAAAAAATAGAAATTCTTGACTAAAAATAGTATTTAACTATAGTAAAAAAATCTAATCTATTTATAAAATTTTAAATCCCTTAGAAACATTAAAGTCTGTAAAGCTTATATATATAAAGATTGATAAGTTAAGTAATAGTAGAGTAAACTATTTAAAATATATAAGAAAATACTAAAATTAATATTTAAAAGCTTTATAAAAATCAAAAAATAGATATTTTAGACTAAAAATAGTATTTAAGTAAAGTAAAAAATCTAATCTATTTATAGAATGTTAGAATTTATAAAAATATAAATAATCAAGTCTATAAAGCTTATATATATAATTATTCTTGTTTTCCTTATAACTGGTCTATTTAGGCAGGTAGGACTACAAAATCAATATAGAATAAAAGGTAGACCTTTTCTACATTAGTGTAAGGGCTGAGAGCCCTACAACTTCCCTTTAGGGAAGAAAAGTATCACGTGGGCGTATCAGTAGGGCCAATAGGTCCATAGTCCTAATTCAAGGGATGAATTAGCGACTGTGGGTAATGCTGGC